>NW_027406955.1:0-1568 GCF_003265705.2 Callorhinus ursinus | reverse complement strand
TGATTAAAGTTCATGGAATGTGCTTTCTCCTATCTATGCCTTTATCCGCTCCAGACATTCTTACTGTTTATGACCTCAAGTGGAAACTGGATAAAAGATAGATCGGATAAAAGTTACTGCTGAGACTACTGGATGTCATAACCAGATGCAGTCAGCCTGGTCAGTGCAGGAGACAGGACCACTTCCATGCCCAGGACTCACATTTCAGGGTTGTTTGTTCTCCACTAGGTTTGCCACTGTCTTCTAGTTGGAGCTGTTGAAGGAAGCACTGGAGGCCGGCTCCAGTTTTAGTCTTTAGCTGAGATAATTGGTGTCGTGGAGAGGGGGGAAGGGGGCTCTGATAGTGTTTTCTAGTTCTCCCTTAACTTAAGAAAATTTAAGGGGGCAAACCGTTGGTGGGTGGGTTTTTTCCTTGGGTCTTGGTAATACAGACTATGAATGTATTTAGCCCCTTCAACAGAGGCTAAAATGCCCACTTCAATTGTTTCTCCTTGTACCCTAGAATCAGAAGAAAGGGTTGAAAGAGTAGAGATTCTGTTGTACTTGGGTGGAGTTAACTGTTAATTAAAAGAAATGAGCTTAAAATTGCTACTGAATATATATACCACATTTTCTCTCTCCATTCATGTGCCCACGGACAACTGGGCTCTTTCCATATATTGGCAATTGTCGACATTTCTGCTATAATCTTTGGGTACAAGTGCCTCTTTGAATCATAATGTTTCTATCCTTTGGATAAATATCGAGTATTGCAGTTGCTGGGTCATAAGGTAGCTCTATATATTTTTTTGCGATTGGTAAGATTTAGTTGAGAGAGCAAGCATAACGTGGGGGCAGAGGGAAAGCAGATTCCTCACTGAGCAAGGCTCCTATTGTGGGGCTCAGTCCCAACCCTGGGACCATGACCTGAGCTAAAGGCAGATGCTGAATGTACTGAGCCACCCGGATGCCCCAGGTAGTTCTATTTTTAACTTTTTGAGGAACGTCCAAAACTGTTTCCAGAGTGGATGTACCAGTTTGCATTCCCACCAACATTGTAGGGATTCTCCTTTCCCTGCAATTCTCACCAACATTTGTTGTTTCCTTTCTTGTTAATTTTAGCGATTCTTACCAGTGTGAGGTGGTCTCCCATTGTGGTTTTAATTTGTATTTCTTTAATGCTGAGCGATGTAGAGCATCTTCTCAGGTGTCTTTGGCCATTTATATATACTCAATGGAATATTACTCCACCATCAAAAAGAATGAATGTTGCCATTTGCAATGCCATGCATGGAACTAGAGGGAATTATGCTAAGTGAAATGTCAGTCAGAGGAAGAAAAATATCATATGATCTCACTCATATGTGGAATTTAAGAAACAAAACAGATGTACATATGGGAAGGGAAGGAAAATAAAATAAGAGGAAATTAGAGAGGAAGGGAAATCACAAGAGATTCTTCACTGTAGGGAACTGATTGATGGTTCCTGGAGGGCTGGTGGGGAGATGGGGTAAATGCATGATGAGCATTAAGGAGGGCACTTGATGGAATGAGCACTAGGTGTTATATGCCACTGATGAATCACTGAA
>NW_027406954.1:0-1568 GCF_003265705.2 Callorhinus ursinus | reverse complement strand
TTGGGGTGCATATGGCCCATCTTTTCACTGCATCTGTGTCTCTGGGGGTAAATACCCAGTGGTGAAATTGCTGGGTCATAGAGTCGCTCTATTTTTAATATTTTGAGGCACCTCCACACTGTTTTCCAAAGTGGCTGTACCAACTTGCATTCCCACCAAGAGTGTAAGAGGGTTCCCCTTGCTCCACAACCTCTCCAACATTTGTTGTTTATGGCCTTGTCACTGTTTGCCAGTCTAACTCATGTAATGTGGTATCTCAATGTGGTTTTGATTTGGATTTCCCTAATGGCTAATGACGACGAACATTTTTTCATCGGTCTGTTAGCCATTTGTATGTCTTCTTTGGAGAAGTGTCTGTTCATGGTCCTCTGCCCATTTTTTTTTTACTTGATTAATTTGTTTGGGTTTGAGTTTGAGAAGGTCTTTATAGATCTCGGATATCAGCCCTTTATCTGTAGTGTCCTTTGCAAATATCTTCTCCCATTCTGTGTGTTGCCTGATAATCTTTTTTTTTTTATGTAAAGATTTTATTTATTTGATAGACAGCATGAGCAGGGAGAAGGGGCAGAGGGAGAGTGAGAAGCAGATTCCCCTGCTGAGGAGGGAGCTCAACACGGGTTTCTTTCTTTCTTTTAATATTTTATTTATTTATTTGACAGAGACACAGCGAGAGATAAAGCACAAGCAGGGGGAGTGGGAAAGGGAGAAGCAGGCTTCCTGCTGAGCAGGCAGCCTGATGCAAGGCTCGATCCCAGGACCCTGGGATCATGACCTGAGCCAAAGGCAGACGCTTAAAGACTGAGCCACCCAGGCGCCCCGCCTGGTAATCTTTTCTTAATACAACTGTTTCATGTGGTTTCTAATACAGCTAGAAGTAAATACATTGACTTATCTGGTCTAGTTATCCCCTTAACTCTTCACAGTTGCTTTTCCTGGTTTGAGGCCCAGGTGACAGGACAGGTTGGGTTGCCACCAATTGAGACAGGTGACCAGGTGGAGGAACAGACTACACAATTAGGGAGAAGCAGATGAGTAACCCTGGTTAGAAATGTTTAAGAAGCCATGACTATGTGAGTGAGAAACTTGGCAGCTGTACGTTGACATGACTTGGCTATTGGGGGAAATGTACAGATTAAGGCACTCTGAGCCTGTCAGGAACCTCAAGGCTTAGAGAAGAACCGAATATTGCCAGACAAAGTGTGTGTCACAAGAGAAGTTTAAGAAGCGTGTGTTATGAGTCTTGAGGGGAGGGAGACTAAGGCCAGTGGAGAGAGAGGGGAAGTAGACAGGATGCAAAATGGGGATAATGAACTGTGTATGGGCTTCAGGGACTGTGGTGATTAAGTGACCTGGCACATACTAGGCCCTCAAATGCTGGAGTTTCTATGGTGAATAGAGTATTGATGGTATAGAAGAGGTGACCTCTGGGCCACAGAGCTCTCCCACTGTACAGAAAGATCAGTTTGCAGTTTGGGGTCCAGCAGTAGAATTAAATCCATGTGAGAAGATTCTGGAGTCTTGGGCCCGGTTCTGGGTGCTTTACATCTGCTATCCACTTGTAAGGTGAG
>NW_027406953.1:0-1568 GCF_003265705.2 Callorhinus ursinus | reverse complement strand
GGCAGCATCCTTGAGGGAAGGGGCCGTGAAACCACAGTCACAACGACTGGGCCTGGCCTTTCCCCTGGTGACCTGATCCGGGCCTGCGGGTTGTGTGCCTCTCCCCTGTTTCAAGGCAGTGGCCGCCTTCCCCGTGTGAGCCCTTGACTAAGCTGCCAGGTGTGGGGCAGGCCCAGGGAAGTAGCCTCAGTGCCTGCTCCAAAAAACCAGTCTCAGAGGGCTCACCACACTTGCCTGACGATGGGGGAGCTGCTGTCCCCACGGTGGGGAGTAGGTAGACCACTCACAGGGGGACCAGCCATGTGAGGGCTTTGGACTGAGGGAAGGGCATATGTAGACCTGGATCCAGAAGCTTACCCCCTTGGATTCAAGGCTGGGGCCTAAGCAACCCCCCTCAACTCCCAGGGTCCTCCTTCCCCTTCCCTGTCCCCGGGCTGCACCTGTTTCCCAGCCTGGGGGAGTTGAAGGTGACCCCTCCTAGGAATACCAGTGGTAGATTGAGGACCTTGTCAGCAAGAGGCCCAGTAGCCTTCACGGGGGGACCTTCCAGGGGGTGCAGCCAGCTGTTGGGACCAGCGACAGCCCATCCAAAGCAAGAGGGGCAGGTGGCTGGCCCTGCTTCTTCTAGCCGGTCTGTTGGGCAAAGGAACGAGGGCTGTGCCCAAAGAAGCTCCAGTCCTGGCAGGTGGGGAGGGGACCCGCAGGGGGGCGGCCAGGGGAGGGCACCTGCAGGGCTTGCCTGGGAGCTCAGCATGGGGGAGTGTTCCTGGTTCCAGCATGCTGACTGTGTGGCTGCATGGGTTTCCAGCCTCCCAAGCCTCGGGCTCCCGTTTGTAAGATGGGGTGCTGAGGGCCCCCAACTCTGGCAGCGGAAGGGAGGGAGGTCCCACCGGCGGACTCGCTCAGGACAGGCCAGGAGCGTGGCTGTGGCTTAACACAGCACAGGGCCTGTCCCGGTGACGAAGATGCACAGGTGCACGGCCCCGAGCTCTGGGGTCCTGCCACCAGCCTCTGGCAGTGACTCTCCTCCCGCCCTGTCCCCCGTCCCTGTAGCTACGTGGTCTTCCTGGAGCTGTTCCTGCAGCCGGCGGAGAAGCAGTTCCCGGCGGGACACAGGGTCACCTACTATGTCTTCACCTACTGGCCGGCTGCCGGCCCGAGTCCTGCTCCCTGAGGGCCAGAGATTGCTGGTTCCAGGTCCCCGGGGCCCCCTGCTGGCAGGATGTGCCCATGCAAGGCATGGAGATCAGCAACTTCTTGCATTGGCTCTTCCTTGGCAAGGTGGACTACCTGGTGTGCGTGTAGTGGACATGAAGGTGAGTGACCACGTGGGCGTGGAGAGCCTGTCCCCCCTCTTAGGCACCCTGCACCCCGGTTTCTCCAGGGTGACATGCTAGGACTTCAGCTACGAGCGCGGAAGAGGTCCCAGGGGCACACCCCAGGGACCCGGGTGACTTACTACGCAGGAGGCTTTTCTGCGGGTTCGGTTCCGGAGGTTCCCCGACTGACCTCAGCCTGTCTCCAGGCGATGGTGGTCGACTGGGCCAATGGGATCGAGGCCCTGTGGC
>NW_027406952.1:0-1568 GCF_003265705.2 Callorhinus ursinus | reverse complement strand
CATCTTGGCTCTTTCCACAGTTTGGCTATTGTGGACATTGCTGCTATAAACATTGGGGTACATGTACCCCTTCGGGTCCCTACATTTGTATCTTTGTGGTAAATACCCAGTAGTGCAATTGCTGGATCGAACGGTAGCTCTAATTTCAACTGTTTGAGGAACCTCCATACTGTTTTCCAGAGGGGTTGCACCAGCTTGCATTCCCACCAACAGTGTAGGAGGGTTCCCCTTTCTCCACATCCCCGCCAACATCTGTCGTTCCCTGACTTGTTAATTTTAGCCATTCTGACGGGTGTGAGGTGGTATCTCATTGAGGTTTTGATTTGGATTTCCCTGATGCCGAGTGATGTTGAGCACTTTTTCATGTGCCTGTTGGCCATTTGGATGTCTTCTTTGGAGAAATGTCTGTTCATGTCTTCTGCCCATTTCTTGATTGGATTATTTGTTCTTTGGGTGTTGAGTTTGATAAGTTCTTTATAGATTTTGGATACTAGCCCTTTATCTGATATGTCGTTTGCAAATATTTTCTCCCATTCTGTCGGTTGTCTTTTGGTTTTGTGGACTGTTTCTTTTGCTGTGCAAAAGCTTTTTATCTTGATGAAATCCCAATAGTTCATTTTTGCCCTGGCTTCCCGTGCCTTTGGCGATGTTTCTAGGAAGAAGTTGCTGCGGCTAAGGTCGAAAAGGTTGCTACCTGTGTTCTCCTTTAGGATTTGGATGGACTCCTGTCTCACGTTTAGGTCTTTCAACCATTTGGAGTCTATTCTTGTGTGTGGTGTAAGGAAATGGTCCAGTTTCATTCTTCTGCATGTGGCTGTCCAATTTTCCCAACACCATTTGTTGAAGAGACTGTCTTTTTGCCATTGGACATTCTTTCCTGCTTTGTCAAAAATAAGTTGACCATAGAGTTGAGGGTCCATTTCTGGGCTCTCGATTCTGTTCCATTGATCTATGCGTCTGTTTTTGTGCCAGTACCATACTGTCTTGATGATGACAGCTTTGTAATAGAGCTGGAAGTCCGGAATTGTGATGCCGCCAGCTTTGCTTTTCTTTTTCAGTATTCCTCTGGCTATTCGGGGTCTCTTCTGGTTCCATACAAATTTTAGGATTATTTGTTCCATTTCTTTGAAAAAAGTGGATGGTATTTTGATGGGGATTGCATTGAATGTGTAGATTGCTCTAGGTAGCATTGACATCTTCACAATGTTGATTCTCCCAATCCATGAGCATGGAACGTTTTTCCATTTCTTTGTGTCTTCTTCAATTTCTTTCATGAGTATTTTATAGTTTTCTGAGTACAGATCCTTTGCCTCTTTGGTTAGATTTATTCCTAGGTATCTAATGGTTTTGGGTGCAATTGTAAATGGGATAGACTCCTTGATTTGTCTCTCTTCTGTCTTGTTGTTGGTGTATAGGAATGCCACTGATTTCTGTGCATTGATTTTATATCCTGCTACTTTACTGAATTCCTGTATGAGTTCTAGCAGTTTTGGGGTGGAGTCTTTTGGGTTTTCCACGTACAGTATCATATCATCTGCAAAGAGTGAGAGTTTGACTTCCTCTTTGCC
>NW_027406951.1:0-1568 GCF_003265705.2 Callorhinus ursinus | reverse complement strand
TCGTTTAGTGCTCTGAAGATATCTTGCCAGTCCTTTCTGGCCTGCCAGGTCTCTGTGGATAGGTCTGTTGCCAATCTAATGTTTCTACCATTGTAGCTTACATATCTCTTCTCCCGAGCTGCTTTCAGAATTTTCTCTTTATCTCTGAGACTTGTAAGTTTTACTATTAGATGTCGGGGTGTTGACCTATTTTTATTGATTTTGAGAGGGGTTCTCTGTGCCTCCTGGATTTTGATGTCTGTTTCCTTCCCCACATTAGGGAAGTTCTCTGCTATAATTTGCTCCAATATACCTTCTGCCCCTCTCTCTCTTTCTTCTTCTTCTGGGATCCCAATTATTCTAATGTTGTTTTGTCTTATCGTATCGCTTATCTCTCGAATTCTGCCCTCCTGATTCTTAGTTGTTTCTCTCTCTTTTTCTGAGCCTCTTTATTTTCCATCATTTGGTCTTCTATATCGCTGATTCTCTCTTCTGCCTCATTTATCCTAGCAGTTAGTGCCCCCATTTTGGATTGCATCTCATTAATAGCCTTTTTGATTTCGACTTGTTAGATTTTAGTTCTTTTCTTTCTCCAGAAAGGGTTTCTCTAATAACTTCCACGCTTTTTTCAAGCCAAGCTAGTATCTTTAAAGTCATGATTCTGAACTCTAGGTCCGACATCGTACTAATGTCCATATTGAGTAGGTCCCTGGCTGACGGTACTACCTCTTGTTCTTTTTGCTGAGGTGATTTTTTTCGTCTTGTCATTTTGTCCAGAGGAGAATAGATGAATGAGAGAACAAAATGCTAACAGGTTAACAACGTTCCCCAGCAAATATACTCTATACAAATCAGAAAAGACCTGAAACCAGGGGAAAAGAAAGGGAAAGAAAAAAGAAAGAGAAAGAGAAAGAAAAAGAAAAAGAGAAAGAAAAAGATAAAAACAAACAAAAACAGAACAAAAAAAAACCAGAATATGATCAAATATGATCAGGGTAGTGCATAGATCAGTGCCACACACTAGATTTTGGGTTTATTTGGGTCTGTTAGAAGAAAGTGCCTCCTAAAATTTTAAAGGAAGAAAGAGTTATATATGTACAAAATAAGGGTTGATACAATGAAGGGATGGAAGATGACTGTAAAGATGAAAATTATAAAAGGTTTTATAAACGGAATTGATAAGACAAGAAGTTGTATGAAAGAAAAAAGAAGATTTAAAAAAAAAGAAAAGAAAAGAAAAAAAAGGAAGAGACTGTGATCAGGCAGGAGACTAGAACAAAGCCATACACTAGTGATTTAGGGTATATTTTGATCTGTTAGAAGAAACTGTATCTCAAAATTTTAAAGAGAAAAGAACTTATATATATATATGCCAAAAATAAGGGTAACTACTATGAAGGGATAAAATATGACTCTAAAAATGAAAAATAAAAAATGTTTTTTTAAATAAGGGATTGATAAGATGTTGGTTGAAAAAGGGAAAAAGAAAAATTCAAAACAAAAAACAAAAAACAGTTAAAAAATTAGCTTTGTAAAACTAACAAATCATGGTAAAAAAGCCATGAATTCTATGTGCTGTATTCTCCTAG
>NW_027406950.1:0-1569 GCF_003265705.2 Callorhinus ursinus | reverse complement strand
CATTTGTTTTTGATTAATCTTTATTTTTTTTCTTTCTACTGGCTTGGTTTTTGTTTTTGTTTTCCTAGTTCCTTTAAGTGTAATGTTATGTTTTTTATTTGATATTTGTATTGCTCTGTGATGTATTCCTGTATAGTTTAATGTCTCCTCTTAGAATAGTTTTGCTGCATTCCAAAGATTTTGGATCATTGTAGTTTATTTTCATTTTTCTCCATATATTTTTTGATTTCCTTTTTTAGTTCTTGTTTCATCTATTCAATATTTGGTAGAATGTTATTTAGTCTCCATGTATTTGTGCTCTTTCCATCTTTTTTTCTTGCAATTGCTTCCTAGTTTCATACTATTGTGGTGAGAAAAATGCATGATACAATTTCAATCTTTTGGAATTTGAGACTTTTTTGTGGCCTAACATAGGATCCATTTTGGAGAATGCCTCATGTACTGGAAAAGATTGTGTATTCCAATATTTTTTAAATGAAATGTTGTGAATATATCCAGTAGGTCCATCTGGTACATCGTGTTATTCAAAGTCATTGTTTCCTTGTTGATTTTCTGGCTAGATAATCTATCCATTGATGTGAGTGAGGTCTTGAGGTCCTCTATTGTATTACTGTGATTACCTTCCTTTATGGCTCTTAAGAGTTGCTTTATGTATTTCAGTGCTCCTATATTGTGTGCATAAATATATTGTTTTAAGTGCATAAATATATTGTTTTAAGTTTTCTTGTATCTTTCAGCACTTTTAATGTAACATGCCACACCTCTCTGGCCTGCAAAGTTTCTAAGAAATTTATTGATAGTTTTATGTCATTTCCCTTATGTGTAACTTTTCTAGTGCTTTTTAAAATAATTCTCTCTTTATCACAACTTTTTGCCACGAGGTGTCTTTGTTTGCACCTCCTTGCGTTGATTTTTTTGGGGGAGGGTTTCTTTGTGCCTCCTGGATCTGGATACCTCTTTCCTTCCCCAAATTAATGAAATTTTCAGCTATTATTTTTTCAAATAAATTTTCTGCCCCTCTTTCTCTCTCTCCTTCAGGATTCTTTATAAAGTGAATGTTATTAATCTTGATGATATGCTGAGTTCCCTTCACCTTGTCACATACTTTATTATTCTTATTTTCTTTCTTTTTTGCTTTTCATCTTTGTTGTTTTCCATTAATCCTCCTTTAGCTCCCTGATCCATTCCTCTGCCTCATCTTATATGCTATTGCTTCCCTCTACTGTATTTTATTTCAGTTACTGAGTTCTTTATCTAAGTCTGGGTCTCTTTTCAATATGTTCTGTCTTTGTCTCACTGAGAGCCTACAGTCTTTTCTCAAATCCCATGAATATCTTACAGCCATTACTTTGAATTTATAACAATCATATTGATTATTTCTGTTCATTTAGCAATTTGATGCAGTTTTGTCCTTGTTCTTTTGGGACATATTCCTCCACCTCATTATTATGGGTAACCCTCTGTGCTTGTTTCCTATGTATTTGGAAAATAAGCTACATTTCTTGACCTTAACAGTCATGGTTTTTTGAAGAAGAGTCCCTGTGGTGTCCAGCAGCACAATGCCCCAGT
>NW_027406949.1:0-1569 GCF_003265705.2 Callorhinus ursinus | reverse complement strand
GGGGCAGGCGGGAGAGGGACCAGGCAGGGAGGAGCCGGGTAGGAGGATGAGAGGGAGGCAGGAGCCTCTTTCCAGAGGGTCCAGTGGGTCACTGAGCCATGGGCTTCCTCTGGGATCAGGGATGCTGAGGCAGCAGGTCCCCCAGCAGCTGGTGGAGGAGGGGGTGGAGGGGCGAGGGGGCACACGACGAACCACGTCATTCATTCATTCATTCATTCATACATTCAGGGACACACTGACTGTGAGCAAACCGCCTGAGGCCAAGTGTGGGACAGGCATTCAAAGTAGAAGCAGACATGGCCCCTGCCCTCCAGGGGTTCAGGCTGCAGAGGAGACTAATCCTGGGCCAGAGCATCAGCTCGCAGTGTGGGGTCACTGACCGCTCCTTAGAGGAGACGAGGTGTGAGGGCAGGACAGTGGCAGCTCCTGCAGGGCCCTGAGCCATCCAGGCTGAGGAGCCCCTGTGCAAACTCTATTCATGCTGGAACTGCACCCAGCGTGCGGCCCTGTGGGACTGCTCGGGTCACAGGCCCCCAGAGCCAGCTGTAGGGAAGGGGTTCCTGGATGGGAATAAGCGGGGGAGTGGAGGTCTCCTGACTTGGAAGGGCTGAGGGCAGAGGGAGGGGCCTGAGCCGAGGCTGGAAGCTGAGGACAGAGGACCCAGCCGGGAATGCAGGCAAGCAGGTGGGTGTGAAGTGTGTCCGTGAGACCAGAAACGGGCAGAGGAGCCCGGAGCCCTGAATCCTGCAGGGAGTCGCTGGCTCAGACCCCTCAGATGGCACAGACCACGGACACCCCCAACTCCCTTCTGAAAACCACCCTGGACAAGGAATGATGGATGAGGGTGGGGAGAGGTACCTGCTGGGTGCTGCCTGGACCAGCAGGGGTGAGGGGTGGGGAGGAACAGGGCAGGGACACTGAGAAAGGCAGGAGTATGTTGGATGTGACTGCCAGAGTCCTGGATGGAGTGACCGGGTGGCCGGGGGTGACATAAACATGGGGGACAGAAGACAGAACCCTCACCCAGGGCTGCCTGAGCTCCTGGAGAGCCCCTCCCCTCTGGCAGGATGCACTCACCGTGGCCACAGACGTCCCCAAGGTCCCGGGTGGCAGTTTTCTGGTCCACCTGGTTGCTGACCACACAGGTGAGGCTGGTGCTGGGCTGGCTCGGGGGCAGGTTCACAGCCATGGTCCAGGGATTGGGGGCTGGTCCCGGGGAGGGTCTCTGCTCCAGCTCCCTGGAGAGACCCTCGCTCTCCCAGGTCACGGTCAGGTCCTCCCTGGTTCCGTTGGCGTCACACTCCACAGTGACGTTGCACCAGGCTGGCGTGAGGGACAGAACGGTGCCCCGGATCTGGGGAAGGGGCACGGGCTCTGTGGCGGGAGGGACAAGAGGGCAGAGCATCACGTGAGTGGAGGACATCCAAGCTCACGCTTTCTCCTGCGGTATCTCCCCGAAGCTCTGGCTTCCTCCCCCTAAGGATGGTGAAGTCTTTTACAGATAGCTCAGAAATGACCCAAATACACAGCAGGTGACCATAAGGATGGGAGCCACTGAGTTCAGCTCTA
>NW_027406948.1:0-1569 GCF_003265705.2 Callorhinus ursinus | reverse complement strand
ATCCAGGCGCCCTTCATATTTTTTATATAAATGGTGTGGCATTAATATTTCTTTATCTAGACCTGGTGAATACAAGATTGTTTAATAGATTTTTTGTTTGTTTAGCTGCGAAGAAACGTTAACTTAAATTTTCCTGGGACTATGTTATTAGTACTGTCATAATTGCCCATGATTCTAGGTATGGCTTTATTAGCTCCTTTATCACTCTAGCCCAAAACACAAACTTTTTTTTTTTTTTTAAAGATTTTATTTATTTGACAGAGAGAGACACAGCGAGAGAGGGAACACAAGCAGGGGGAGTGGGAGAGAGAGAAGCAGGCTCCCTGCGGAGATACAAAATACTTGTATTTTGTACAAGTATTCAACTTGTATTTTTTAAAGAAGCAGTAGTTGATGTGTGTAGAGTTCTAGAGGGAAACAAGTTGTATTAAATAACTTTTGGACA
Organism: Callorhinus ursinus; assembly: GCF_003265705.2. Classification (NCBI taxonomy): domain Eukaryota; kingdom Metazoa; phylum Chordata; class Mammalia; order Carnivora; family Otariidae; genus Callorhinus; species Callorhinus ursinus. The sequence continues at coordinate 1,124 of NW_027406948.1, read as the reverse complement.
ATTTGTTGGTTAATGGATAAACAATAAATGGCTATGTCTTATATTGGGTAATGAGGCAGAGACTTGTTTCACTTAGCCCCGATGTGGGGCTCGATCCCAGGACCCTGGGATCATGACCTGAGCCGAAGGCAGACACTTAACGACTGAGCCACCCAGGTGCCCCAAACTTTTTTTTTTAATCTTTGGCATACAGAAAGACCTGGTAAAGTGCGTTTTTATTACCTAATTTGTGTTTGTAGTGGATCACTAGAAATCATCCAAGAATTAGTCATGTATTTCCATATTGGTGACAGGTGTTGTCGTAAGCATTTAGCATATGAGGGTGCTGTTCAACCTTACTTGTGACTGTTCTGAATTAATTGTGACAAGCTAATAAGAGCTTTTGAAAGTTTCATTCCAGGCTTCTTGAGCTAATATTTTGCCCCTGGCCAGTGGGGTAGACTGCACATTAATTTTGATACTCTTTAAAGACATGTGCACAGTTACTGTTCATTTAAGCCAGATGGCATGTGTCAACTCCTGTTCCTGGAAAGGGAGAGGTTTTTTTTGGAGGGGGAGGGGCCTTTGTAGTAAAACCTTACGTGTCTTCTTTCGGAGCTCTTCTCTTTACATAGTAAATTAGTACGTGTCTTCTTATGGAGCTCTTCTCTTTACATGAATTTGTACTTATAGAAGATTTTCATAGCACTTTAAGCACTTCTTTCACTTACGAAGAGGATTCTTAGGGGATTGGGCACAGATGGTTTTGTATGTAAATTCTTTTGCAGTTGTGCAGTAGCAAGGAATCATTGATAAAGTCACATAGAACGAATACTGTTTTTTAGGATAAAAACAAACAAGAATTCATAAGAGAAGGAGTAAGTGGCCCTTTCATGTTTTTACCAAGCTGCTTACAGTCAGAATCTGAGTCAGGGGATTGGCTGGCTCTGGACAGAACTCTTAATGATGGAGTGTCGATGCATTTGGAGCCCCTTAGAAAATTGCTCTGATCCAGAGTCAGGCATAGATAGTCTTCTCTACACGAGCACCGTGAATTCCAGCGCTTGGCTTTTAACGTGCATCGTGAATCACCTTACCTTGAAGTTTATTTTTCCATTAAAATTTTTATTTTTTTCAAGCAAGTA
>NW_027406947.1:0-1569 GCF_003265705.2 Callorhinus ursinus | reverse complement strand
GGGGCAGGCGGGAGAGGGACCAGGCAGGGAGGAGCCGGGTAGGAGGAGGAGAGGGAGGCAGGAGCCTCTTTCCAGAGGGTCCAGTGGGTCACTGAGCCATGGGCTTCCTCTGGGATCAGGGATGCTGAGGCAGCAGGTCCCCCAGCAGCTGGTGGAGGAGGGGGTGGAGGGGCGAGGGGGCACACGACGAACCACGTCATTCATTCATTCATTCATTCATACATTCAGGGACACACTGACTGTGAGCAAACCGCCCAAGGCCGAGGGTGGGACAGGCATTCAAAGTAGAAGCAGACATGGCCCCTGCCCTCCAGGGGTTCAGGCTGCAGAGGAGACTAATCCTGGGCCAGAGCATCAGCTCGCAGTGTGGGGTCACTGACCGCTCCTTAGAGGAGACGAGGTGTGAGGGCAGGACAGTGGCAGCTCCTGCAGGGCCCTGAGCCATCCAGGCTGAGGAGCCCCTGTGCAAACTCTATTCATGCTGGAACTGCACCCAGCGTGCGGCCCTGTGGGACTGCTCGGGTCACAGGCCCCCAGAGCCAGCTGTAGGGAAGGGGTTCCTGGATGGGAATAAGCGGGGGAGTGGAGGTCTCCTGACTTGGAAGGGCTGAGGGCAGAGGGAGGGGCCTGAGCCGAGGCTGGAAGCTGAGGACAGAGGACCCAGCCGGGAATGCAGGCAAGCAGGTGGGTGTGAAGTGTGTCCGTGAGACCAGAAACGGGCAGAGGAGCCCGGAGCCCTGAATCCTGCAGGGAGTCGCTGGCTCAGACCCCTCAGATGGCACAGACCACGGACACCCCCAACTCCCTTCTGAAAACCACCCTGGACAAGGAATGATGGATGAGGGTGGGGAGAGGTACCTGCTGGGTGCTGCCTGGACCAGCAGGGGTGAGGGGTGGGCAGGAACAGGGCAGGGACACTGAGAAAGGCAGGAGTATGTTGGATGTGACTGCCAGAGTCCTGGATGGAGTGACCGGGTGGCCGGGGGTGACATAAACATGGGGGACAGAAGACAGAACCCTCACCCAGGGCTGCCTGAGCTCCCGGAGAGGCCCTCCCCTCTGGCAGGATGCACTCACCGTGGCCACAGACGTCCCCAAGGTCCCGGGTGGCAGTTTTCTGGTCCACCTGGTTGCTGACCACACAGGTGAGGCTGGTGCTGGGCTGGCTCGGGGGCAGGTTCACAGCCATGGTCCAGGGATTGGGGGCTGGTCCCGGGGAGGGTCTCTGCTCCAGCTCCCTGGAGAGACCCTCGCTCTCCCAGGTCACGGTCAGGTCCTCCCTGGTTCCGTTGGCGTCACACTGCACAGTGACGTTGCACCAGGCTGGCGTGAGGGACAGAACGGTGCCCCGGATCTGGGGAAGGGGCACGGGCTCTGTGGTGGGAGGGACAAGAGGGCAGAGCATCACGTGAGTGGAGGACATCCAAGCTCACGCTTTCTCCTGCGGTATCTCCCCGAAGCTCTGGCTTCCTCCCCCTAAGGATGGTGAAGTCTTTTACAGATAGCTCAGAAATGACCCAAATACACAGCAGGTGACCATAAGGATGGGAGCCACTGAGTTCAGCTCTA
>NW_027406946.1:0-1569 GCF_003265705.2 Callorhinus ursinus | reverse complement strand
TTATTCTTCAGTAGGATGCTCTTTAGCCTCCATGTATTCGAGTTCTTTCTGACTTTCCTCTTGTGATTGAGTTCTAGTTTCAAAGCATTGTGGTCTGAAAATATGCAGGGAATAACCCAATCTTTTGGTACCAGTTGAGACCTGATTTGTGACCTAGGATGTGATCTATTCTGGAGAATGTTCCATGGGCACTAGAGAAGAATGTGTATTCCCTTGCTTTGGGATGGAATGTTCTAAATATGTCTGTGAGGTCCATATGGTCCAGTGTGTCATTTAAAGTCTTTATTTCCTTGTTGATCTTTTGCTTAGATGATCTGTCCATTTCAGTCAGGGGGGGTGTTAAAGTCCCCCTGTATTGTATTGTATTGTTGTCAATGTGTTTGTATTGTTGTCAATGTGTTTCTTCGCTTTTGTTATTAATTGCCTTATATAATTGGCTGCTCCCACGTTAGGGGCATAGATATTTACAATTGTTAGAACTTCTTGTTAGATAGACCCTTTAAGTAGGATATTGTGTCCTTCCTCATCTCTTATTACAGTTTTTGTTTTAAAATCTAATTTGTCTGATATAAGGATTGCCACCCCAGCTTTCTTTTGGTGTCCATTAGCATGGTAAATGGTTTTCCACCCCCTCACTTTCAATCTGGGGGTGTCTTTGGGTCTAAAATGAGTCTCTTGCAGATAGCATATTGAAGGGTCTTGTTTTCTAATCCAATCTGATAGCCTGTGTCTTTTGATTGGGGCATTGAGCCCATTTACATTCAAGGCAACTATTGAAAGACATGAATTTAGTGCCAGTGTATTGCCTTTAAAGTGACTGTTGCTATATATTGTCTGTATTCCTTTCTGGTCGATGTTGCTTTTAGGCTCTCTCTTTGCTTAGAGGACCCCTTTCGATATTTCTTGGAGGGCTGGTTTTGTGTTTGCAAATTTCTTTAGTTTTTGTTTGTCCTGGAAGCTTTTTATCTCTCCTTCTATTTTCAATGACAGCCTAGCTGGATATAGTATTCTTGGCTACATATTTTTCTCATTTAGTGGTCTGAATATATCATGCCAGTCCTTTCTGGCCTGCCAGGTCTCTCTGGATAGGTCTGTTGCCAATCTAATGTTTCTACCATTGTAGGTTACATATCTCTTCTCCCAAACCGCTTTCAAGATTTTCTCTTTGTCTCTGAGACTCATAAGTTTTACTAATTAGATGTCGGGGTGTTGACCTATTTTTATTGATTTTGAGAGGGGTTCTCTGTGCCTCCTGGATTTTGATGCCTGTTTCCTTCCCCACATTAGGGAAGTTCTCTGCAATTATTTGCTCCAATATACCTTCTGCCCCTCTCTCTCTTTCTTCTTCTTCTGGGATCCCAATTATTCTAATGTTGTTTCATCTTATCGTATCACTTATCTCTCGAATTCTGCCCTCGTGATCCTGTAGTTGTTTATCTCTCTTTTTCTCAGCTTCTTTATTTTCCATCATTTGGTCTTCCATATCACTGATTCTCTCTTCTGCCTCATTTATCCTAGCAGTTAGTGCCCCCATTTTTGATTGCACCTCATTAATAGCCTTTTTGATTT
>NW_027406945.1:0-1569 GCF_003265705.2 Callorhinus ursinus | reverse complement strand
CCCTGTTTCCTGACGGAGGTTAGGCTGCATAACTGACACCTGGAGTTCTTGGATCTGCCACGAGGCATCTACCAGACACTAGAGATTTGCTACTTGTTCTGGTTTTCTCTAAATAGATTTAATTTTCACAGTTCTCATTGTAGATGAAGATAACATGTTTTGTGCTTTCAGGGGGCAAATTTCTTTGAAGAGGAAGTGGAGATAAAATATACACCCCCACTTCCGGTTTTCTAGGTGTGCATGGCTTCATTAGTCCCCTAAAGGGTGGAAGAGGGACACATGGGACTTCAGGGAGCAGCTAGAGAGCGGAGGCCCTAAAGGAGGGACCACCAAGGGAGGGGCGTCTCATGGCAAGAAGGAGGCGAGAGGTATGCTGGTAGACAAACTGTCTGCCCTGTCCTGCAGTAGTAACTGAACTTTTTATATCTTTTATTGAAATGGGGAACTAGGTGATGGGAATTAAGAGTATACTTATCAGGGGCGCCTGGGTGGATCAGTTGGTTAAGTGTCTGACTCTTGATTTTAGCTCAGGTCATGATTTCAGGGTTGTGAGATTGAGCCCCAGGTTGGGCTCCGTGCTCAGTAGGGAGTCTGATGGAGATTCTCTCTCCCTCTGCCCCTCTCCTCCGCATGATTCTCTCTACAAAAAATAAAATAAAAGTATACTTATCGTGATGCACACCGAATAATGTGTAGAACTGTTGAATCATTGTACACCTGAAACTCGTAACACTGTATGTTAATTATCCTTGAATAAAAAATAGAACAAGGGGAAAAGCTGTTCAATTATTTGCAAAGTCAAAAAAATGTGAATCTCCCCTTTTGCAATAGATGTGCTCCTGACAAGGAAGGGACTACAACAGTTTTTTAGCAGTTTATGATAACCAGGATGGGACATAGTTGTGAAGATGAGGGCTCTCTACTTCCCCTATCTGAAAGGTTGCTTTACTCAAGGACTCTTAATTGTGGTTGCAAACTCACACGTCCACCCAGACCAGACAGGACACATACACCTGTGAAGTGCTAGGTGTAGAACAGGCTGTAGGGGGGGCAACACGTGACCCACCTGAAAGCATGTGAATTAAAAAAAAGTTCGGACCCTGTTGAGTCCAAGTAAAGCAGTTTTGAGGTCTGGACTCAGCACCCCAGCAGTTTGATGCCTGCCTCCCGTGTGTATACAATGACACCATACAAACCCCACAACTTAAATAGACATGCATAAAAGAGATTTTTTTTTTAAGATTTATTTTTTTTAGAGCGAGTACATGAGAACAAGTGGGGGGACGGGCAGAGGGAGAGAATCTTCAAGCAGACTTCCTGCTGAGCGTGGAGCCTGAGGTGGGGCTTGATCTCAAGACTCATGAGGTCGTGACCTGAGCCGAAACAAAGAGTCCGATTCGCGACTGAGCCACCCAGGTGCCCCACACAGAGGAGATATTCTATATAATTTATTTTATTATGTTATGCTGTCACCATACATCATTAGTTTTTTATTGTTATGTTAATCACCATACATTACATCAGTTTTTGATGCAGTGTTCCATGATTGTTTGTGCATAACACCCAGTG
>NW_027406944.1:0-1570 GCF_003265705.2 Callorhinus ursinus | reverse complement strand
ACATATCCATGACCACCATGCCAAGCTCAGCCTTGGGACAGAAGCCAAAGCTCCCTAGGTATGGCATTTGCGCCATGGTCCTTAAGCATCCACCAGCCCATTCTGGTTCCTGTCACCCTCAGGAATGAAGGTCTCCCATCCTCTTCGCCACCCAAGCCCCAAGCCTGATCCCGTCTCCTCAAGGACAATCAAGCCTTCCTCCTAGCTGGGTCTATATCTTCCAAAAAAGCCCCAAGGCTTGATGCTTTTCCTCTTGATCTTTCAATCACACACACAAAAAGCTGTCCCTTACCAGCCCTCCACCCCATACCCCAGGACAAGTTGTGCAGGCCTCAAGAACAGGAAGGCTGGTACCCTACACAGTGAGGCTCAGGGGTTGGCGGGATTAACTCTGTTCTGCTGATGAGCCTGTAGCAACAGAAAGGACAAGACCCTCATTTTTCAATAACTTGATGGTTAATTTATCATCACCTTTCATGTTCTTGATTCTAAAATAATCTATCTCTTTAAAGAAGAAGATCCAGTGTAATAGGACTCACCCATGACCAGGCACACAACAGGGGGCTCAATGCAACTTTACCTATGAGGATTGAAAGATTGTGTGAAGTCCACCTTGCTTTTTTCAGCTCGCTGAGACCAGACTCATTCCAATTTCAAGAACGAAGGTAAGACTCCAGAAAAAGTACACCCAGGGACTGGCTTAGTAAATATACCTTACTAAGAATTTGTCTATTTTGTTTGTTGAAACAATTTGTTGTGTGTTTGTCAGGCACTAAGGAAGATTAAAAGAAGATGACATGGCCCCTACCCCCAAAGACTGTGATCTTCTAATTGGGAAGGTATGTACCCATGAGAAGGATGAAGCTTAATAATTGTAGAAAAATAACAATGCAAGTAAGGTCACAAGACAAATTGACACATCTCATTGGTTTCTTGCAGCAATCTTGACTAGTGTGTTATGACCTCCCATTTTGTAGATGAGGAAACTGAGACTCAGAAAAGGGATCCTGTCCTCCCATAAACCACACTTCTGGTGGTGGAAACTAACATGGGACCAGAGAAGCTGTTACAGCCCCCGCCACCCCCACCCCCTGCTAGCTTGCTCCCCATTCGCCCGCCCTGACCTGTAAACGTCCCAGCACATATACATACAACCTGCCTCTACCTTATGGTGCAACTGACTCTGCAACAATCTATAAAAGTTTTATTATTCCTTCTTCTAGAAAGTTGCTGGATCTCCCCAGCACTTGTAAATAATATGGTGCTGCATCCCTGCCCCCAACTTGTCCCTAACTGCAGGCACCCAGAGAAGCTGAAGAAACACGGTCAGGGGATTCTGAGATCACAGACCTCCACCTATAGGTTGATGACACTGCTGAGGTCCAGGAGAGTTTTTCTATAGCAATTTCTCTACACGACGTTCACCATTGTTAGCTTAACTGACATGAATTTTTGTTCCTTGCTTGAGCTATAAGAGTTGTTACTACTGAAATGTTTCTGAATTCCATCAAATCAGGTTCCAGTTCCCGATTAAGCCAACCTCAGTGCCAAGTCCCATGTCGGTCATATT
>NW_027406943.1:0-1570 GCF_003265705.2 Callorhinus ursinus | reverse complement strand
ACATATCCATGACCACCATGCCAAGCTCAGCCTTGGGACAGAAGCCAAAGCTCCCTAGGTATGGCATTTGCGCCATGGTCCTTAAGCATCCACCAGCCCATTCTGGTTCCTGTCACCCTCAGGAATGAAGGTCTCCCATCCTCTTCGCCACCCAAGCCCCAAGCCTGATCCCGTCTCCTCAAGGACAATCAAGCCTTCCTCCTAGCTGGGTCTATATCTTCCAAAAAAGCCCCAAGGCTTGATGCTTTTCCTCTTGATCTTTCAATCACACACACAAAAAGCTGTCCCTTACCAGCCCTCCACCCCATACCCCAGGACAAGTTGTGCAGGCCTCAAGAACAGGAAGGCTGGTACCCTACACAGTGAGGCTCAGGGGTTGGCGGGATTAACTCTGTTCTGCTGATGAGCCTGTAGCAACAGAAAGGACAAGACCCTCATTTTTCAATAACTTGATGGTTAATTTATCATCACCTTTCATGTTCTTGATTCTAAAATAATCTATCTCTTTAAAGAAGAAGATCCAGTGTAATAGGACTCACCCATGACCAGGCACACAACAGGGGGCTCAATGCAACTTTACCTATGAGGATTGAAAGATTGTGTGAAGTCCACCTTGCTTTTTTCAGCTCGCTGAGACCAGACTCATTCCAATTTCAAGAACGAAGGTAAGACTCCAGAAAAAGTACACCCAGGGACTGGCTTAGTAAATATACCTTACTAAGAATTTGTCTATTTTGTTTGTTGAAACAATTTGTTGTGTGTTTGTCAGGCACTAAGGAAGATTAAAAGAAGATGACATGGCCCCTACCCCCAAAGACTGTGATCTTCTAATTGGGAAGGTATGTACCCATGAGAAGGATGAAGCTTAATAATTGTAGAAAAATAACAATGCAAGTAAGGTCACAAGACAAATTGACACATCTCATTGGTTTCTTGCAGCAATCTTGACTAGTGTGTTATGACCTCCCATTTTGTAGATGAGGAAACTGAGACTCAGAAAAGGGATCCTGTCCTCCCATAAACCACACTTCTGGTGGTGGAAACTAACATGGGACCAGAGAAGCTGTTACAGCCCCCGCCACCCCCACCCCCTGCTAGCTTGCTCCCCATTCGCCCGCCCTGACCTGTAAACGTCCCAGCACATATACATACAACCTGCCTCTACCTTATGGTGCAACTGACTCTGCAACAATCTATAAAAGTTTTATTATTCCTTCTTCTAGAAAGTTGCTGGATCTCCCCAGCACTTGTAAATAATATGGTGCTGCATCCCTGCCCCCAACTTGTCCCTAACTGCAGGCACCCAGAGAAGCTGAAGAAACACGGTCAGGGGATTCTGAGATCACAGACCTCCACCTATAGGTTGATGACACTGCTGAGGTCCAGGAGAGTTTTTCTATAGCAATTTCTCTACACGACGTTCACCATTGTTAGCTTAACTGACATGAATTTTTGTTCCTTGCTTGAGCTATAAGAGTTGTTACTACTGAAATGTTTCTGAATTCCATCAAATCAGGTTCCAGTTCCCGATTAAGCCAACCTCAGTGCCAAGTCCCATGTCGGTCATATT
>NW_027406942.1:627-1570 GCF_003265705.2 Callorhinus ursinus | reverse complement strand
AAATCCTAAAGGAGAACACAGGCAGCAACCTCTTCGACCTCAGCCGCAGCAACTCCTTCCTAGAAACATCGCCAAAGGCAAGGGAAGCCAGGGCAAAAATGAACTATCGGGATTTCATCAAGATAAAAAGCTTCTGCACAGCAAAAGAAACAGTCCACAAAACCAAAAGACAACCGACAGAATGGGAGAAGATATTTGCCAATGACATATCAGATAAAGGGCTAGTATCCAAAATCTATAAAGAACTTATCAAACTGAACACCCAAAGAACAAATGATCCAATCAATAAATGGGCAGAAGACATGAACAGACATTTTTCCAAAGAAGACCTCCAAATGGCCAACAGACACATGAAAAAGTGCTCAACATCGCTCAGCATCAGGGAAATCCAAATCAAAACCTCAATGAGTTACCACCTCACACCCGTCAGAATGGCTAAAATTAACAGGTCAGGGAACGACAGATGTTGGCGGGGATGTGGAGAAAGGGGAACCCTCCTACATTGTTGGTGGGAATGCAAGCTGGTGCAACCCCTCTGGAAAAGAGTATGGAGGTTCCTCAAACAGTTCAAAATAGAGCTACCATACGATCCAGCAATTGCACTACTGGGTCTTTACCCCAAAGATACAAATGTAGGGACCCGAAGGGGTACGTGCACCCCAATGTGTATAGCAGCAATGTCCACAATAGCCAAACTGTGGAAAGAGCCAAGATGTCCATCGACAGATGAATGGGTAAAGAAGATGTGGTATATATACACAATGGAATATTATGCAGCCATCAAAAGGAATGAGATCTTGCCATTTGCAACGACGTGGATGGAACTGGAGGGTGTTATGCTGAGTGAAATAAGTCAATCAGAGAAAGACATGTATCCTATGACCTCACTGATATGAGGAATTCTTAATCTCAGGAAACAAACTGAGGGTTGCTGGAGTGGTGG
>NW_027406942.1:0-527 GCF_003265705.2 Callorhinus ursinus | reverse complement strand
ATGGGGTGGCTGGGTGATAGACATTGGGGACAGTATGTGCTATGGTGAGCGCTGTGAATTGTACAAGACTGATGAATCACGGATCTATACTTCTGAAACAAATAATGCAATATATGTTAAGAGAAAAAAAAGAAGAAGAAGATAGCAGGAGAGGAAGAATGAAGAGGAGAAAGTCAGAGGGGGAGACGAACCATGAGAGACGATGGACTCTGAAAAACAAACTGAGGGTTCTAGAGGGGAGGGGGTGGGGGAATGGGTTAGCCTGGTGATGGGTATTAAGGAGGGCACGTTCTGCATGGAGCACTGGGTGTTATGCACAAACAATGAATCATGGAACACTACATCAAGAACTAATGATGTAAGGTATGGTGATTAACATAACAATAAAAAATTATTAAAAAAAAGAAGTGTAGGTCCCCATGAAGATATATTTTTAAGTGGAAAAAGCAAGATACATAACAGATTTAAAGATTGTGTTTTTGTGTGTGTGTGTGTGTGTGTGTACATGTATGGTCACAGACTATCTC
>NW_027406941.1:0-1570 GCF_003265705.2 Callorhinus ursinus | reverse complement strand
TGATGTTGAATAAATGATTTGCTGACCAACTCTCCAAAGTTTACCAAAACTAAAGATATTTTCACCTGAAGCCTTGAACTCTCCCTTCTCCCCTTCATTTATCCAAACTGTCTCTGACTTTAAAGGATTTCTAAAGCACTCTCTCCCCTCCATGGAGCCACCCCTGACTATTGACGCCATAGAGTCTACTCTCTTTTTTTGTTTCCAATCTTCACAGGTTTTCATTCTGCATCTGTAACTTAGCTCTTTATATCCTATTGCTTTCTCATAGTTTTATGTTTAGTTCATCCCCCAATTAAACTGTGATTCCCTAAGCACAGGGATCAGTTCTTATATTTCTTATTAAACATATCATGAATCTAGAATAATGCCCACTAAAGTGGCTATCCCTATATCTCTTACCCTATATCTCTTACTGTATAGTACTTTCTGTTGAAATTTCTGTGTTATTATCTTTGTAGTCATATTTAGTTTCACCTGTTACAATCCAGAGTTTTGCTCTTCTGTGGTCTAATCCAGGTAATGTGTGTGTTACACACAAAATAAGTTTTTGTAGTTGATGACAAGGACCATGATGGTTTGTCTTCAGTAAATATTTGTTGATTACTTGGTTGATTTTCTGTGGCAAATACATCTTCAATCTGAAAAGAGAAAACCCATCTTTGTGCTCAGTCATCTGATTAGTGGAGCCCCAGGGACCTGAAGATTTCATGTCCCATTTCTCTTTCACATTTGAGCTTGAGCATCTCCATTTGGATATCCAGGGACCCCAGGGATGGCACCCTCCCTGATAAGTTTCTTCCTTTGGCAGAAGGAATGACATTTCTACTGTGGAACATTTATCTCTAAAGAATTGTTCTGTAATGAAGAGCACACATTTTGCTTAATGCAAGTCTCTGCATAGCAGAAGGCAACTAGCATTTAATTGCCCCAGCTGCTGATGCTCCTTGTAATTATTGTATTTCTTTTGAGATTTACAGCTGTAATGAAGACATTAAGAAATGCAATCCTGGAACTCTGCTGCAGTCCCAAGATATTCAGGATTAAGTTGATGATTAATAATATTCATGCACAAGCACCCCAAGATGATAAACACCATCATCCCTCTATTGTTAGGTTATCTTGGGATCTAAAATTACTTGTTCTACACTGATAATGAAGACTTAAAATCTTCCTCTTCCCATTGTGAAGACCTCACCTTCTCTAGATATATAAGCCCTTATGTGAAGGAGACAAGCAGATGCAGGACATGCAACCCCAGGGAACATGACAGCAATGACAACTCTAACCTTTAATGATGAAGGAAAATTTTCCCATAAAACCTTGGTTAGTATTAATATCAGTGTATTATAATGGTAATATCTGTTCTGAAAATAATGTTGACACTTATATATAGCACTGATAATTGTTCCATTTTTTTTGATAATTACCCTGTAATCTTTAAGGACCTCAAAACCTAGGTTCATGGTCTTGCCTAAAATGAAGAACAATTTGTACATATCTCCCTACTCCCCCCCCGCCATCAATCATATAATATCAATGAGAACAGCAAGTTATTCAAAGGACCCTT
>NW_027406940.1:0-1570 GCF_003265705.2 Callorhinus ursinus | reverse complement strand
CGGCAGGGATGTCCACTCTCACCACTGCTATTCAACATAGTATTAGAAGTCCTAGCCACAGCAATCAGACAACAAAAAGAAATCAAAGGCATCCACATCGGCAATGAGGAAGTCAAACTCTCACTCTTTGCAGATGATATCATACTGTATGTGGAAAACCCAAAAGACTCCACCCCAAAACTGCTAGAACTCATACAGGAATTCAGTCAAGTAGCAGGATATTAAATCAGTGCACAGAAATCAGTGGCATTCCTATACACCAACAACAAGACAGAAGAGAGACAAATTAAGGAGTCGATCCCATTTACAATCACAACCAAAACCTTAAGATACCTAGGAATAAACCTAACCAAAGAGGCAAAGGATCTGTACTCAAAAACTATAAAATACTCATGAAAGAAATTGAGGAAGACACAAAGAAATGGAAAAACATTCCATGCTCATGGATCGGAAGAACAAACATTGTGAAGATGTCAGTGCTACCTAGAGCAATCTACACATTCAATGCAATCCCCATCAAAATACCATCCACTTTTTTCAAAGAAATGGAACAATAATCCTAAAATTTGTATGGAACCAGAAGAGACCCCGAATAGCCAGAGGAATCTTGAAAAAGAAAAGCAAAGCTGGCGGCATCACAATTCCGGACGTCCAGCTCTATTACAAAGCTGTCATCATCAAGACAGTATGGTATTGGCACAAAAACAGACACATAGATCAATGGAACAGAATAGAGAGCCCAAAATGGACCCTCAACTCTATGGTCAACTCATCTTTGACAAAGCAGGAAAGAATGTCCAATGGAAAAGACAGTCTCTTCAACAAATGGTGTTGGGAACATTGGACAGCCACATGCAGAAGAATGAAATTGGACCATTTCCTTACACCACACACAAAAATAGACTCCAAATGGTTGAAAGACCTAAACGTAAGACAGGAGTCCATCAAAATCCTGAAGGAGAACACAGGCAGCAACCTCTTCGACCTCAGCCGCAGCAACTTCTTCCTAGAAACATGCCAAAAGCAAGGGAAGCAAGGGCCAAAATGAACTATTGGGATTTCATCAAGATAAAAAGCTTTTGCACAGCAAAAGAAACAGTCCACAAAACCAAAAGACAACCGACAGAATGGGAGAAGATATTTGCAAATGACATATCAGATAAAGGGCTAGTATCCAAAACCTATAAAGAACTTAATCAAACTCAACACCCAAAGAACAAATCATCCAATCAAGAAATGGGCAGAAGACGTGAACAGACATTTTTCCAAAGAAGACATCCAAATGGCCAACAGACACATGAAAAAGTGCTCAACATCGCTTGGCATCAGGGAAATCCAAATCAAAATGGATGATATCACCTCAATGAGATACCACCTCACACCAGTAAGAATGGTTAAAATTAACAAGTTGGGAAACGACAGATGTTGGCGGGGATGTGGAGAAAGGGGAACCCTCCTACACTGTTGGTGGGAATGCAAGCTGGTGCAACCACTCTGGAAAACAGTATGGAGGTTCCTCAAACAGTTGAAAATAGAGCTACCATACGATCCAGCAATTGCACTACTGGGT
>NW_027406939.1:0-1570 GCF_003265705.2 Callorhinus ursinus | reverse complement strand
TATTCGGCGTCTCTTCTGGTTCCATACAAATTTTAGGATTATTTGTTCCATTTCTTTGAAAAAAGTGGATGGTATTTTGATGGGGATTGCATTGAATGTGTAGATTGCGCTAGGTAGCATTGACATCTTCACAATGTTTGTTCTTCCAATCCATGAGCAGGGAACGTTTTTCCATTTCTTTGTGCCTTCTTCAATTTCTTTCATGAGTATTTTATAGTTTTCTGAGTACAGAGCCTTTGCTCTTTGGTTAGATTTATTCCTAGGTATCTTATGGTTTTGGGTGCAATTGTAAATGGGATCGACTCCTTAATTTGTCTCTCTTCTGTCTTGTTGTTGGTGTATAGGAATGCCACTGATTTCTGTGCATTGATTTTATATCCTGCTACTTTACTGAATTCCTGTATGAGTTCTAGCAGTTTTGGGGTGGAGTCTTTTGGGTTTTCCACATACAGTATCATATCCTCTGCAAAGAGTGAGAGTTTGACTTCCTCTTTGCCGATTTGGATGCCTTTGATTTCTTTTTGTTGTCTGATTGCTGTGGCTAGGACTTCTACTACTATGTTGAATAGCAGTGGTGACAGTGGACATCCCTGCCGCATTCCTGACCTTAGGGGAAAAGCTATCAGCTTTTGCCCATTGAGAATGATATTTGCTGTAGGTATTTCGTAGATGGCTTTTATGATATTGAGGTATGTACCCTCTATCCCTATAGTCTGAAGAGTTTTGGTCAAGAAAGGATGCTGTACTTTGTCAAGTGCTTTTTCTGCATCTATTGAGAGGATGATATGATTCTTGTTCTTTCTTTTGTTAATGTATTGTATCATGTTGATTGATTTGCGGATGTTGAACCAACCTTGCAGCACAGGGATAAATCCCACTTGGTCATGGCGAATAATCCTTTTAATGTACTGTTGGATCCTGTTGGCTAGTATTTTTGTGAGAATTTTTGCATCAATGTTCATCAGAGATATTGGTCTGTAATTCTCCTTTTTGATGGGGTCTTTGTCTGGTTTGGGGATCAAGGTAATGGTGGCCTCATAAAACGAGTTTGGAAGTTTTCCTTCCATTTCTATTTTTTGGAACAGTTTCAGGAGAATAGGTATTAATTCTTCTTGAAATGTCTGATAGGATTCCCCTGGGAAGCCATCTGGCCCTGGGTTTTTGTTTGTTGGGAGATTTTTGATGACTGCTTCAATTTCCTTAGTGGTTATAGGTCTGTTCAGGTTTTCTATTTCTTCCTGGTTCAATTTTGGTAGTTGATACATCTCTAGGAATGCACCCATTTCTTCCAGGTTATCTAATTTGCTGGCATAGAGTTGCTCCTAATCTGTTCTTATAATTGTTTGTATTTCTTTGGTGGTGGTTGTGATCTCTCCTCTTTCATTCATGATTTTGTTGATTTGGGTCATTTCTCTTTTCTTTTTGATCAGTCTGGCCAGGGGTTTATCAATCTTGTTAATTCTTTCAAAGAACCAGCTCCTAGTTTCGTTGATCTGTTCTACTGTTCTTTTGGTTTCTAGTTCATTGATTTCTGCTCTGATCTTTATGATTTCTCTTCTCCTGCTGGGTT
>NW_027406938.1:817-1570 GCF_003265705.2 Callorhinus ursinus | reverse complement strand
TACCTCCTACAAAAATTAACTTGAAATTGATCATAGACATAAATGTAAAATGTAAAATTATAAAACTTCTAGAAGGAAACACAGGAGAGAGTTTTTGGCAATTTTGAGTTTGGCAAAGATTTTTGAAGACACCAAAAGCATGAGCCATAAAAGAAAAATTGAAAAATTGAATTTTATCAACATTAAAAACTTTTGCTCTTCAAAAAGACTTCTAAGAAAATGAAAAGGCAAAGCTAAGGCATTGGTGAAGATATTTTTGAACCATATATCTGATATAGGATCAGTTTCTGGCTAGATAAAGGTCTGTCACAACTCAGTAATAAGAAAATAAACCACCTAATAAAAATGGGGAAAGGATTCGAATAGACATGTCACCAAAATATATATATGGTAGGCAAATAAACACCTATAAAGATGCTCAATATCATTAATCATTAGAGAAATCCAAAATGAAATCTACGGCCATACCACCCTGAACGTGCCCGATCTCCTCTGATCTTGGAAGCTAAGCAGGGTCGGGCCTGGTTAGTACTTGGATGGGAGAAATCCAAAATGAAGTCATAGTACGATAACACTACAGGGTTTTTAATACGACTAAAATACTTTTTTTCAATGACAATATTAAGTCCTGGTGAGAATGCATAATATGAAATTCTTATGATCCTAGTTTGGCAGTTCCTTACCGTACGGCCCAGCCAGCCCACTCCCAAGTGGGAAGAAAAGAAAACATACATCTGCACAAAAACATATATG
>NW_027406938.1:0-717 GCF_003265705.2 Callorhinus ursinus | reverse complement strand
AAGGGTGGATTTCATTGTATGTACATTATACCATAGTAAACCTGATGTAAAAAAAAGATCAATCAGAGTATTTTATCCCTCTGCTTATCACACTCTGCTGCTTCCTATCTCAACATCTGCTCCCTGCAACCCCTCACCCCCACCCTCTGCTCAGTGAGCCTTGCCTTCCTGGCTGGTTGTGTGACACACCAAGGCCTTTGTACCCCCTGGTCCTTTTCTGCCGTCGGGGTCTTACACACACACCACGTTCTCATGAGACCTTTCCTGACTACCCTGTCCAAAATTTCAGTCCTCTTCATATTTCTCATCCCTCCCTACTTAAGCTTTTTCTGCACCCAACACACTAGGTTTTGAACTTACTGCCAATTTATTGCTGAGTCAAGCCACATGGTGCCACAAAGGCTGCTCCTTTGCTTTTGTTCCATCACCTAGAATAGTCCCTGGCACAGGAGGGTGCTCACTTGATTGTTTTGAATGGCTGGATGAACAGCTGGACCGCCACCATATCCTTTCTCCACTCCCAGGGCCCACGCACACAGGCCTCTGTCTCTGCACGTGCCCATCAGGGACACTCTGACAGCCGCCGTTGCCGTGCTCCTCCCCGCTCTGTCTTTCTCCTGGCACTGTCCTTGCCCCATTTCCCCTCACACCACACCTCTCCCTGCCGGCACCCCCAGGGGGCCCGTGAGACAGCTCCTAACATCTCTCTTCCCCTCC
>NW_027406937.1:0-1570 GCF_003265705.2 Callorhinus ursinus | reverse complement strand
GATGGGTCTTGTTTTTTAATCCAATCTGATAGCCTGTGTCTTTTGATTGGGGCACTGAGCCCATTTACATTCAGGGTAACTAGTGAAAGGTATGAATTTAGTGCCATTGTATTACCTGTAAGGTGACTGTTAACTGTCTGTTGTCTGTGTTCGTTTCTGCTCTTTGCTGCTTTTAGGTTCTCTCTTTGCTTAGAGGACCCCTCTCAATATTTCTTGGAGGGCTGGTTTCGTGTTTGCAAATTCCTTTAGTTTTTGTTTGTTCTGGAAGCTTTTTATCTCTCCTTCTATTTTCAGTGATAGCCTAGCTGGATATAGTATTCTTGGCTGCATATTTTTCTCGTTTAGTGCTCTGAAGATATCTTGCCAGTCCTTTCTGGCCTGCCAGGTCTCTGTGGATAGGTCTGTTGCCAATCTAATGTTTCTACCATTGTAGGTTACATATCTCTTCTCCCGAGCTGCTTTCAGGATTTTCTCTTTGTCTCTGAGACTCGTAAGTTTTACTATTAGATGTCGGGGTGTTGACCTATTTTTATTGATTTTGAGAGGGGTTCTCTGTGCCTCCTGGATTTTAATGCCTGTTTCCTTCCTCACATTAGGGAAGTTCTCTGCTATAATTTGCTCCAATATACCTTCTGCCCCTCTCTCTCTCTCTTCTTCTTCTGGGATCCCAATTATTCTAATGTTGTTTCGTCTTATCGTATCACTTATCTCTCGAATTCTGCCCTCGTGATCCTGTAATTGTTTCTCTCTCTTTTTCTCAGCCTCTTTATTTTCCATCATTTGGTCTTCTATATCGCTGATTCTCTCTTCTGCCTCATTTATCCTAGCAGTTAGTGCCCCCATTTTGGATTGCACCTCATCAATAGCCTTTTTGATTTCGATTTGGTTAGATTTTAGTTCTTTTATTTCTCCAGAAAGTGTTTCTCTAATAACTTCCACGCTTTTTTCAAGCCCAGCTAGTATCTTTAAAGTCATGATTCTGAACTCTAGGTCCGACATCGTACTAATGTCCGTATTGAGTAGGTCCCTGGCTGACGGTACTACCTCTTGTTCTTTTTGCTGAGGCGAT
Organism: Callorhinus ursinus; assembly: GCF_003265705.2. NCBI lineage: Eukaryota > Metazoa > Chordata > Mammalia > Carnivora > Otariidae > Callorhinus > Callorhinus ursinus. The sequence goes on along the minus strand of NW_027406937.1, from coordinate 501 downwards.
TTCTTTCGTCTTGTCACTTTGTCCAGAGGAGAATAGATGAATGAGAGAACAAAATGCTAACAGGTTTACAACGTCCCCAGCAAATATACTGTATACAAATCAGAAAAGACCTAAAACCAGGGGAAAAGAAAGGGAAAGAAAGAAAAAAGAAAGAGAAAAAAAAAAGGAAAAAAAAAGGATAAAAACAAAAACAGAACAATACAAAAAAAGCAGAATGTGATCAAATATGATCAGGCTAGTGCATAGATCAGTGCCACACACTAGATTTTGGGCGTATTTTGGTCTGTTAGAAAAAAGTGCCTCCCAAAATTTTAAAGGAAGAAAGACATATATGTACAAAATAAGGGTTGATACAATGAAGGGATGGAAGAAGACTGTAAAGATGAAAATTATAAAAGATTATATAAAAGGACTTGGTAAGATAAGTTGTTTGAAAAAAGAAAGAAAATTTAAGAAAAAAAAAAAAAGGAAAAAGGGAGAGAATGTGATCAGGCAGGAGAC
>NW_027406936.1:0-1571 GCF_003265705.2 Callorhinus ursinus | reverse complement strand
CCCTTCGAACACATCCAGGGGTCTAAACATGAGGAACTGCAGTATCCTAAGCTTAGCGAAAGAATGCTGTGGAGGAGGCCATTTTAGCAACATCGTAGTTTCTCAAGCCAGAAAATTCCAAACATCTGTGTGTGGAAAGATCCTGATAGGGCCATATATTTCCTGGGAGATACCAGACGATGGAGGATCCCGGTGTCCACTCACATCTTTTTTTCCCAAAAGAAGAGCCATTTCTCCTAGTTGTGTGGAAATATATGGAATGGGGGTGGTCCTGACGGTGAGAAACAAGACTGTGGAGAGTGCAGCTTTCAGAGCACCACAAGCGTCTCTAGTGAGAAGCCTTGTTGCACCTACGCCTTGTAGCATCCGAAAGGTGCCTAACCTTCCCTCAGTGAAAACACTCTCTTTTGAATACACCCTTCAAGTGACCTCTTGTTTCCTGAAGATACAAGGTTTTTCCTAGGCAGGGGTGGGATCATGAGGAAACATCCATACACGCAACTCTGAAACACAAGACGTGGGGAATGGAAATCTTCACGGCCATCTGGATGTCAGAAGAGAGAACCATCTTCAAATCCTTGGGTGGAAGCAGAGGCAAGGGGCTAGGACCCTATCCTTAGAAACAAGTTGGTGAAGAAGGGAACGTTCGGGACACCACTAGTATCTTCCCTGAGAGGTCTTCTAGCATGGATGTGTGCAAGCAGCAGGAGTGTTCCATCTCCTTCCCTCTGAGAAACAAGCCTGTGCAGAATGCCACTTAACGATACCGTTTTGTTCCCAGGGTTCCAAACGATTTCCAGGTTATATGAGGAAGGACAGGCAAGGTGCAATATCCCCCAATGTTGTAGAAAGACTTCTGTGGACCATGCAATCTCCAGGAGACACACCTTGCTTCAAACGAGACGCTTTCTAACATATTTGTCTAGGAGCCTCAGTACGTAGCATATATTTCCTTGTGGGAGACATGATTGGGTAGAATACGACTTCCAGTGACATCGTGTTTCCAGGAGAGAAAATCGAATAATTCCAATATATGCATGGAAGCCTAGTGTATAGGGGCGATGCCCTGACACTTCGAGAGAAGTGGGTGGAATATGCACCATTGTGGGAACCCCAGGTTTCTCAAGCGAGAAGCATTCTAGCACATCTGGGACGAAGCAACGGAAACATACGCGACCCTTCCCTGTGTGAGAACAGCCGCTAGGGAATGCAACTTTGCCCTCAGAGGAAGATTGTCCTGCTGAAAACCTCTCTAGCTTGTTGGGCTGGAGGCAAATGGAAAGTGCCACATATCCATCGCTCAAGAAATATCTGTGAATAAAGGCAGCTTCAGCGAAGGGCACGACACTTCACACCAAATCCCTTCCACCAACTATAGGTGTTGTAGCATCAGGAAAGGGCTGTATCCTTGCCTTGTAGAAAGAATACTGTTGAGAGTGCCTTTGCTGCCATGGCGTGGGTTTTCAAACGAGCAGCTTCCTACCCTAGAGGTGTGGGAGTGGGCAATGTCCTTACACTTCAAGATAAGTCTTTGAAGTTTTCACCGTTCTGAGAACCACCAGTTTCTCAAG
>NW_027406935.1:0-1571 GCF_003265705.2 Callorhinus ursinus | reverse complement strand
GCAAACACGAAACCAGCCCTCCAGGAAATATTGAAAGGGGTCCTCTAAGCAAAGAGAGAGCCTAAAAGCAACATAGACCAGAAAGGAACAGAGACAATATACGGTAACACTTACCTTACAGGCAATACAATGGCACTAAATTCATATCTTTCAATAGTTACCCTGAATGTAAATGGGCCAAACGCCCCAATCAAAAGACACAGGCTATCAGATTGGATAAAAAAACAAGATCCATCAATAAGCTGTCTGCAAGAGACTCATTTTAGACCCAAAGTCACCTCCAGATTGAAAGTGAGGGGGTTGAAAACTATTTACCATGCTAATGGACACCAAAAGAAAGCTGGGGTGGCAATCCTTATATCAGACAAATTAGATTTTAAACCAAAGACTATAAGAAGAGATGAGGAAGGACACTATATCCTACTTAAAGGGTCTATCCAACAAGAACATCTAACAATTGTAAATATCTATGCCCCTAACATGGGAGCAGCCAATTATATAAGGCAATTAATAACAAAAGCAAAGAAATACATTGACAAAAATATAATAGTAGGGGACTTTTAACACCCCCATCACTGAAATGGACAGATCATCTAAGCAAAAGATCAACAAGGAAATAGATTTTAAATGACACACTGAACCAAATGGACTTGACAGACATATTCACAACATTCCATCCCAAACCAACAGAATACACATTCTTCTCTAGTGCCCATGGAACATTCTCCAGAAATGATCACATCCTAGGTAACAAATCACGTCTCAACTGGTACTAAAAGATTGGGATCATTCCCTGCATATTTTCAGACCACAATGCTTTGAAACTAGAACTCAATCACAAGAGGAAAGTCGGAAAGAACTCAAATACATGGAGGCTAAATAGCATCCTACTGAAGAATGAATGGGCCAACCAGGAAATTAAAAGAATTTAAAAAATTCATGGAAACCAATGAAAATGAAAACACAACTGTTCAAAATCTTTGGGATACAGCAAAGGCAGTCCTAAGAGGAAAGTATATAGCAATACAAGCCTTTCTCAAGAAACAGGAAAGTCTCAAATACACAACCTAACCCTACACCTAAAGGAGCTGGAGAAAAAACAGCAAATAAAGCCTAAACCCAGCAGGAGAAGAGAAATAATAAAGATCAGAGCAGAAATCAATGAAAGAGAAACCAAAAGAACAAAACAGATCAACAAAACTAGGAGCTGGTTCTTTGAAAGAATTAATAAGAATGATAAACCCCTGGCCAGACTTATCAAAAAGAAAAGAGAAACGACCCAAATAAATAAAATCATGAATGAAAGGGGACAGATCACAACCAACACCAAAGAAATACACACAATTATAAGAACATATTATGAGCAACGATATGCGAACAAATGAGATAATCTGGAAGAAATGGATGCATTCCTAGAGATGTATAAACTACCAAAACTGAAACAGGAAGAAATAGAAAACATGAACAGACCTATAACCATTAAGGAAATTGAAGCAGTCATCAAAAATCTCCCAAAAACAAAAGCCCAGAGCCAGATGGCTTTCTAGGGGAATTCTACCAAACATTTAAAG
>NW_027406934.1:0-1571 GCF_003265705.2 Callorhinus ursinus | reverse complement strand
TTAGCCAGTGCAGGCAGGCATCATCCACTCTACTGAGAGGCAGAATAGAACAAAAAGGCAGAAGAAGGGTAAATTCAGTCTGTCTACTTGAAGTGAGACATCCATCTTCTCCTGCCTTTGGACATTGGTGCTCCTGGTTCTCAGGCCTTCAGACTTGGACCGAACTGCACCGCTTCCCTGGTTCTCCACCTTGCTGATGGCAGATTGTGGGACTTTTTAATCACATGAGTGAATTCCTACAGTGACTCTCTGTGCATACAGATATGTGAGCATATGTATACATACATATATACATCTGTATCTCCTACGGGTTCTTTTTCTCTGGAGAAACAGAATAGCCCTGTAATGGCCCTGACTAATATACTAGGCTATTAATTAAGAAGATCTAAATAAATCCTCTGCCCTACTTCCCTCGTAGTAGAAAAGCCAAAATGTATATTCATTAGAATTAGGTTCTCAGAGTGTCCCCTGCTGTGTTGATGTCTAGGGGATTTATCTATACTTCCTGATGCGTGAATAAAATCATTCTAACCACGGGTATTGCATATCGCTCTCAAGGAAGACCTTAATGCTCATGCAATTCAAATCGCCATTCAGCTGTCTGTAATTTTAGTGACAACTGTCCCCTTCACACATATGTACACCACTAATCAAAGAGCTAAAGGGTAGGAAGATGATCCTCCAGTGGCAAATTCAGGGATTCTCTACAGCAATAGACTTCAAACTGAATACAAGAGGATCTTGTTAGCTGAGTATACATTAACCCAGTCCCCAGTTACAAGGTTGTGTCGGGGAGAGTTAGCGTAACATAAAGACATTAGCCTACAAGCAACTGGGAGAATATTAGCCCCTTTCAAGGAACCCAGCCCACTTACTTTCAGCGCCTGCCCTTGTCCACTGCACCAAGTCTTTCTCAGCCAGTTGCTTCATTAAGAGGCAGATGTTGGCAGCATCTAAAAGGATAAGACAAATTGGTTTTGAAGGAAACGTGAAAATCTTGCAAATGAAGCAGGATTTTATACAGAAGACAACTGTGATTTTGGAAAACACAGAATCTCATCTGGAAGCATTCACACACGAAAGACACGGTGGAGTCAAGAACTGAAAAGAATACGTACAAGAACAATGACAACGCAGACACCTTAAAAGAAAAATTATTTGAGGGGCGCCTGGGTGGCTCAGTCGGTTAAGCGTCTGCCTTCGGCTCAGGTCATGGTCCCGGGGTCCTGGGATCGAGCCCCGCATCGGGCTCCCCCACCACGGGAGGCCTGCTTCTCCCTCTCCCACTCCCCCTGCTTGTGTTCCTGCTCTCGCTGTCTCTGTCAAAGAAATAAATAAAATCTGAAAAAAAAAGAAATTAAATTAAAAAAAGAAAAATTATTTGAATTAAGAACTGTTCTTGGCAGAGCGGTCATAGCAACTTTAATAATGGGCAGATAAAACAAACGTCTGAAAGAGGAGGATGGGTAACCAAAACAAAGCTCAAAAGTAAATCTGACGATAAGCTACAAATGCTCGCTGGAGCCGCGGCGGCTGGCTTGTGAGGCTGGCCCGCCGCATGCACCACTCCT
>NW_027406933.1:0-1572 GCF_003265705.2 Callorhinus ursinus | reverse complement strand
GTACCGTCTGACAGGGAACTACTCAATGCTGACATTAGTATGATGCCAGACATAGAGTCCAGAATCATGACTTTAAAGATACTAGCTGGGCTTGAAAAAAGCGTGGATGTTATTAGAGTAACCCATTCTGGAGAAATAAAAGGACTAATACATAACCAAGTCGAAATCAAAAAGGTTATTAATGAGGTGCAATAAAAATAGGGGGCACTAACTGCTACGATAAATGAAGCAGAAGAAAGAATCAGCGATATAGAAGACCAAATGATAGAAAATAAAGAGGCTGAGAAAAAGAGAGACAACTAACTACAGGATCAACAGGGCAGAATTCGAGAGATAAGCGAAACAATAAGACAAAACAACATTAGAATATTTGGGATCCCAGAAGAAGAAGAAAGAGAGAGAGGGGAAGAAAGTATACTGGAGCAAAGAAGAGCAGAAAACCTCCCGAATTTGGGGAAGGAAACAGGCATCAAAATCCAGGAGGCACAAGGAATCCCTCTCAAAATCAATAAAAATAGGTTAACACCCCGACATCCATTAGTAAAACTTACGAGTCTCAGAGACAAAGAGAAAATCCTGAAAAAAGCTCGGGAGAAGAGATATGTAACCTACAGTGGCAGAAACATTAGATTGGCAACAGACCTATCCACAGAGACCTGGAAGGCCAGAAAGGACTGGCATGAGATCTTCAGAGCACTAAATAAGAAAAATATGCAGCCAAGAATACAATATCCAGCTAGGCTGTCATTGAAAATAGAAGGAGAGAGAAAAAGCTTCCAGGACAAACAAAAAGTAAAGGAATTTGCAAACACGAAACGAGCCCTCCAAGAAATATTGAAGGACAATTGCACTAAATTCATAACTTTCAATAGTTACCCTGAATGTAAAAAGGCTAAATGCCCCAATCAAAAGACACAGGCTGTCAGATTGGATTAAAAAACAAGACCCATCAATATGCTGTCTGCAAGAGACCCAATTTAGACCAAAGACACACCCAGATTGAAAGTGAGGGGGTGGAAAACAATTTACCATGCTAATGGACACCCAAAGAAAGCTGGGGTGGCAATCCTTATATCAGGCAAATTAGATTTTAAAACAAACACTGTAAAAAGAGATGAAGAAGGACACTATATCCTACTTAAAGGGTTTATCCAACAAGAAGATTTAACATTTGTAAATATCTATGCCCCTAACAAGGTAGCAGCCTATTATATAAGGCAATTAATAAGAAAAGAAAAGAAACACATTGACAAAAATACAATAATAGTGGGGGACTTTAACAACTCCATCACTGAAATGGACAGATTATTTAAGCAAAAGATCAACAAGGAAATAAAGACTTTAAATGAAACACTGGACCCAGTGGGCTTCACAGAAATATTCAGAACATTTCAACCCAAAGCAACGGAATACACATTCTTCTCTAGTGTCCATGGAACATTCTCCAGAATAGATCACATCCCTGGTCACAAATCAGGTCTCAACTCTTACCAAAAGATTGGGATGATTCCCTGCTTATTTTCAGACCACAATGCTTTGAAACTAGAACTCAATCACAAAGGAAAGTCAGAA
>NW_027406932.1:0-1572 GCF_003265705.2 Callorhinus ursinus | reverse complement strand
GGATGTCTTCAGGCCCAGTGGCATTAATTTAAATCCGAACACCATACCTAGAGCCTAGAGTTCTAAGGCGTCCGGCGGGAAGCTGTGTAGTGACGACAATGTGAACGAAGCTCTATTGCACAGTCCGCGATGGGGTTACACCGCTCTCCCGCGGAGAGTCACTGTGGGGTCAGTTCCGAAATAGTAGCCGTTTCACCGGAGAGAGAGCCGTCAGACCTTCTTCACGGAGCTACACGCAGATGCTGAGCCGGGCTGTGGCGGCTCAGAGCCCAGCTGCCCTGAGCCCAGTCAGCCCTGCAGGCGACCCCGGGGCCCGGGGCCCTCACGGTGGGCCTTCCCTCCCCCCTGGGGGCCCGATGACCCCAGGGAACCCCGGCCCTTCCCGGCCTGCGGGGGCTGTGGGCGGAGCAGCTGGACCCAGAGGGTCCCTCGGAACCGGCCGGCAGCTGGACTCCGCACCGGCTAGCATCCGCCTCAAGCGATCATTCTCTTTCCTTAGCTCCTGGATCTCACTTTCTCTGGACGCAGCTTCCACCCAGCTTTTTGTGGCCTTGTCCTGATGGAAGAGGACCACCTACTGATAGTAGGAGGTCCTACTGGACCTACTCTCCAGCTCTTTGCCCAGGTCTTGGGCCATCTTCTTGTAGAGGTTGCGCATCCGACATGAGAAGTTCATTTCTCTGTACACGCCGGCCAGTTTCTTCTTCATTTCCAAGCACTGAGCTTCCGCTTGAAACACTTTTCTGTGAAGTTGCAGGATGTATCGGTCCTGTTCATCCAGGGGGTTCTGAAGTTTCAGCCTCAGCTGCTGAATCTCTGGGTCCAGCTGTGATGTTTCCTTCTGCAAAGAGGCCTCCTGGGTTTGCAGGCTGTGGATTTGTCGTGTCAGCCCCGCGATCTCTCGCCTTTCTGCCCGCAGTTGTCTGGCTCTGTCTTGCTGTTCCCCTTCGGGACTCGGAGGGGACCCGGGGCAGCCAGCACCCTCAGGGACGCCCTTCAGATCCACTGGTGCCTGATGGGCAGGCTGATCGCCATTCCCTGCTCCCCTCTTTGGCTGGACTCCCCAGGTCCCAGCACCGGCGTGATCTGCAGGGAGGTCAGGCGGGGGGACGGCCTGCCGCCCGGGTCCGACCCTCCACGGGGACCTGCTGGCCTGATCTTTTGGGACCGGCTCCATGCGTGCCTTCGGCGTCTCCAGCCTTTCTTCTCCCTCCTTCTCCTGCTCTTTCTGCCTCCATCTCGAACCTTCTCGGTTGAGCAGTTCTGGTCCTTCTGGAAAAGGGGTGTTTTCACGCCAATCTTTCATTCTTTTCCTCAGAAGTTGCTCTCCATCCTTCTCTGATGTTTGGAGGATGGGTTTTTCCCCAGTGACCTCGGGAAGGTCGGGAGGCTGGCTGTTCAGTGCCTTCTTCGGAAAGTTGACAGTGTCCCAAAGCACCAACCTGCTCAGGTGTGTGCTCATTGCTGACAAGCACAGGGCTTCTCTCTGGGGAGGACTGGCCACCACCCCGGGTGGCCTGAGGGCGGCCTCGGCTTGTGTGGTTGGGCCACTCTCCTCACGGCCTGCTCCAC
>NW_027406931.1:0-1572 GCF_003265705.2 Callorhinus ursinus | reverse complement strand
CAGGAGATCCAACAGGAAAGTAGCAACAACTATCTGAACAGAGAAGCAACCACTTACTGGAAGGTAGGACGTGCGGAGAAGTGAATCCGAGGTGATATTTGGGAGGATAGACGGCGGGGGAGGGGCCTCCGTCGGCCGCTTCTGGCAAGTGATAGAGCTGCAGAGCACAAAATCGGAACTGTTAGAAGTCGGCTCCGCTGAGGGACGTCGCTCCAGTGGCTAAGCGGGGGGTGGAATCCTCCCAGGACAGTGTGGTCTCAGGATCCTTGGGGTCACAGAAAGACCGGGGGAGCCTGAGTGCGCCAGAGCTCCCAGGTATCGGAGCAGGGAAGCCAGCTGCAGCGATGTAGCCGAGGCACGGGGTCTCAGCTCGGGGTTGCCATAAACTGTGATCCACGGCCCAGTCCGGCCACTGCTCCTCCAGCAGGGACCCAACAGACGGCAGATCTGGGGAGACTCCCCTTCCTTCCTGGGGAGGAGTGGCGTGGGAACACACCGCAGGGATCTGCTGGGTTTGGAGACTCCACACGGGGTCGGATGCCAGAGATAGCAACGCTCGGTCACAGGCCGGGTGAGCACGGAGAGCGGCCGGAGACCGGGGAGACGGGAGTGACTGCTTTTCTCTGGGGGTGCACTGAGGAGCAGGGCCCCGAGTTCTCAGCTCCTCCAGGTGGAGATTGGGAGGCCACCATTTCTGCCCTGGTCCTCCAAGGCTGTACGGAGAGCTTGCAGGGAACAAAAGCTCCTGAGATCAAACCCGAGCAGCTTGCTTAGCCCGGACCCGACAAGGGCGGGGCAATTTAGCCTCCGGCAAAGACATTTGGAAACCACAGCAACAGGCCCCTCCCCCAGAAGATCAGCCCGAACAGCCAGCAAGCCAAGACCAAGTTTACCGATCAAGGAGAACGGGAGAACTCCAGCGCTAGGGGAATACTGCACATAGAATTCATGGCTTTTTTTTACCATGATTTATTAGTTCATCAAAGTTAATTTTTGTTAACTGTTTTTTTTTCTTTTTCCCTTTTTCAACCAACATCTTATCAATCTCTTTAAAAAAAAAAAACATTTTTTATTTTTCATTTTTAGAGTCATATTTTATCCCTTCATAGTAGTTACCCTTATTTTTGGCATATATATATAAGTTGTATTCTCTTTAAAATTTTGAGATACAGTTTCTTCTAACAGATCAAAATATACCCTAAATCACTAGTGTATGGCTCTGTTCTAGTCTCCTACCTGATCACATTCTCTCCCTTTTTTCTTTTATTTTTAAATCTTCTTTCTTTTTTCAAACAACTTATCTTATCAAGTCCTTTTATAAAATCTTTTATAATTTTCATCTTTACAGTCATCTTCTATCCCTTCATTGTATCAACCCTTATTTTGTACATATATGTCTTTCTTCCTTTAAAATTTTAGGAGGCACTTTTTTCTAACAGACCAAAATACGCCCAAAATCTAGTGTGTGTCACTGATCTATGCACTAGCCTGAACATATTTGATCACATTCTGCTTTTTCGGTATTGTTCTGTTTTTGTTTTTATCTTTTTTTTTCTTTTTTTTTTCCTCTTT
>NW_027406930.1:0-1573 GCF_003265705.2 Callorhinus ursinus | reverse complement strand
GGGACTGGGTTCTACTCCCTGGCCAGCCCTCCTGCTGCAGATGTGATGAGACAGTTATTTCCTGTTTGGTTCTCGAGCCTTTGGCTCAGCAAGGTGGTTGGTGGGAACCAGCTCACAGGCAGCATTATCGATTCTTGCCCAGTGTGCCCCCTGCTTCCTCAGAGGAGGCACAGCAGATGTCCTCTGCCTGGTGTCTGTGAATTCAGCCAGCAGAAGCAATTTTTCCAGAGCCCCACCCTTGAGAAATCCTCTCCACATTCCTGTGCTGTGTGTAAGAGTTCACTTTTCATTTGGAACTGAAATCTCAGCTCCTGCCTTTAGGTTCTGGGGCCACACAGGACACGAGTATCCGTGCAGTTCTGCTTCTGCATGGGGCCTGATGTGTAAGACTGAGGCCGAGCTCGGTCGGCCTGTTGATGCTGCTGCAGGCTCCTTCCTGGAAAATGTGCAGCAAAGCCTGGTTTGTGATGATATCGCAGGAAAGAGGGTCAGGTGCACCACTCTGCCTGACCGCAGGAGTATTCCGGACGTCAATCCCAGGTGGTTGGTGCAGGGAGGAGAGATGTCTGTTTCTCAGGACCTGGGCCAGAGGGAGACTTGGACCCTGGGATGAGCTTCTGCTCAGCTTTCTCAGATGAGCACCTCAGGCAAGGAGAGGAAGTGTGAGTCCTCTCCTGTAATTGAGGAAGGTGTCTGGCTTCAGGTCTCATGGGCAGGTGGATTCCTCGTGTGGCTCATTTTCCTGATAGTGTTCAGGGTGCAGTCTGTGGACCCCTGGTCCTTGGTATCCTGGCTGTGCTAGAGCCCTGGGGCACCTTTTCCCCCGGGGCTTTGGACCAGGAAATCAGACGGAGTCAGTGGTGAAACCGTCAGTGTAGGCCTTCTTTCGGCCCTGCCGAGATGGACTGGTGACTGTGATAACTGCTACGGAAATACAGAGCAGGAGACAGGGCTGTGGTGCTGCAGGGGATGTAAGGCTGGTGCTTGCTATTCACATAGGTGCCAGGTGGGACTTCACTAAGCACATGATACTTGAGTCAAGATCTAAAGATGGTGAGTGATATCAAGTCAAGAGTATTCTAAACGGAAGGGAAAGCATTTGCAAAAGACCCGAGGCAGGAGCATACCAGGTATGTCCAGAGGTAGCAAGAAGGGCGTGTGGCCGCAGAAGACAGCTTAGGACATGACCTCAGGGAGGTGACAGAGGAAGACAGAAAGCCATTGCAGTGCTGTGACCCAATGGGACTCTGTTTCAGTGGGTCATCCTGGCTATAGTGTTGAGAACAGGTGACAGAGTTTGAGGATGGGCAGGGGAGGTCCATGATGAAACATTTCCAGGAACTCAGGCAGGAGATGGTCTCTGGTTTGGACCAGACAGGTGGCCTTGGAAGCAGTGGTCAGTCCTTTTCTGGGTACGTTTAAGATGGAGCTCACCGGATTTGCTGATGGGTTAGATACTGGGAATGGGACAAAGGAGGAATTGGGGTAACTCCCAGCTGTGGCTGGTTGTCCTGAGCGAGGGGAAGGAGGAGGTTTCTGGGGGTAGGAGGTCGTCTGTGTTCCGCATGCTCAG
>NW_027406929.1:0-1573 GCF_003265705.2 Callorhinus ursinus | reverse complement strand
ATGATTCATTAGTTTTTCAAAGTTAATTTTTTTAATTGTTTTTTGGGGTTTTTTTTGAATTTTTCTTTTTCCCTTTTTCAACCAACATCTTATCAATCCCTTTTTTAAGAAAACATTTTTTATTTTTCAATTTTAGAGTCATATGTTATCCCTTCATAGTAGTTACCCTTATTTTTGGCATATATATAGGTAAGTTCTTCTCTCTTTAAAATTTGGATATACAGTTTCTTCTAAAAGATAAAATATACCCTAAAACACTAGTATATGGCTTTGTTCTAGTCTCCTGCCTGATCACAGTCTCTCCCATTTTTTTCTTTTTTCTTTTTTTTAAATCTTCTTTTTTCTTTCAAACAACTTCTTATCAATTTCATTTATAAAACATTTTATAAGTTTCATCTTTACAGTCATCTTCCATCCCTTCATTGTATCAACCCTTATTTTGTACATATATGTCTTTCTTCCTTTAAAATTTTAGCAGGCACTTTCTTCTAACAGACCAAAATACACCCAAAATCTAGTGTGTGGCACTGATCTATTCACTAGCCTGATCATATTTGATCATATTCTGTTTTTTTTTTGTTTTGTTCTGTTTTTGTTTGTTTTTATCTTTTTCTTTTTTTTCTCTCTTTCTTTTTTCGTTCTTTCCCTTTCTTTGCCCCTGGTTTAAGGTCTTTTCTGATTTGTATAGAGTATATTTGCTGGGGACGTTGTTAACCTGTTAGCATTTTGTTCACTCATTTATCTGTTCTCCTCTGGACAAAATGACAAGATGAAAAAAATCACCTCAGCAAAAAGAACAAGAGGTAGTACCGTCTGTCAGGGACCTACTAAATACTGACATTAGTACGATGTCAGACCTAGAGTTCAGAATCATGACTTTAAAGATACTAGCTGGGCTTGAAACAAACGTGGAAGTTATTAGAGAAACCCTTTCTGGAGAAATAAAAGAACTAAAATCTAACCAAGTCCAAATCAAAAAGGCTATTGATGAGGTACAATCAAAAATGGGGGCACTAACTGCTAGGATAAATGAGGCAGAAGAGAGAATCAGCGATATAGAAGACCAAATGATGGAAAATAAAGAGGCTGAGAATAAGAGAGAGAAACAACTAGAGGATCACGGGGGCAGAATTCGAGAGATAAGCGATACAATAAGATGAAACAACATTATATAATTGGGATCCCAGAAGAAGAAGAGAGAGAGGGGCAGAAGGCATATTGGAGCAAATTATAGCAGACAACTTCCCTAATGTGGGGAAGGAAACAAGCATCAAAATCCAGGAGGCACAGAGAAACCCTCTCAAAATCAATAAAAATAGGTCAACAACCTGACATCTAATAGTAAAATGTACGAGTCTCAGAGACAAAGAGAAAATCCTGAAAGCAGCTCGGGAGAAGAGATATGTAACCTACGATGGTAGAAACATTAGATTGGCAACAGACCTATCCACAGAGACCTGGCAGGCCAGAAAGGAATGGCATGATATCTTTAGAGCACTAAACGAGAAAAATATGCAGCCAAGAATAATATATCCAGCAAGGCTATCATTGAAAATAGAAGGAGAGGTTAAAA
>NW_027406928.1:0-1574 GCF_003265705.2 Callorhinus ursinus | reverse complement strand
TTCTCCCGAGCTGCTTTCGGGATTTTCTCTTTGTCTCTGAGACTCATAAGTTTTACTATTAGATGTCGGGGTGTTGACCTATTTTTATTGATTTTGAGAGGGGTTCTCTGTGCCTCCTGGATTTCAATGCCTGTTTCCTCCCCCATATTAGGGAAGTTCTCTTATTTGCTCCAATATACCTTCTGCCCCCCTCTCTCTTTCTTCTTCTTCTGGGATCCCAATTATTCTAATGTTGTTTCATCTTATCATATCGCTTATCTCTCCAATTCTGCCCTCGTGATCCAATAGTTGTTTATCTTTTTCTCAGCTTCTTTATTTTCCATCATTTGGTCTTCTATATCACTGATGCTTCTGCCTCATTTATTCTAGCAGTTAGTGCCCCTATTTTTTATTGCACCTCATTAATAGCCTTTTTGATTTCGACTTGGTTAGATTTTAGTTCTTTTATTTCTCCAGAAAGTGTTCCTCTAATAACTTCCATGCTTTTTTCAAGCCCAGCTAGTATTTAAAGTCATGATTCTGAACTCTAGGTCTGACATCACACTAATGTCCGTATTGAGTAGGTCCCTGGCAGACGGTACTACCTCTTGTTCTTTTTGTTGAGGTAATATTTTTTGTCTTGTCATTTGTCCAGAGGAGAATAGATAAATGAGAGAACAAAATGCTAACAGGTTAACAATTTCCCCAGAAAATATACTCTAATCAAATCAGAAAAGTCCTGAAACCAGGGGAAAAGAAAGGGAAAGAAAGAGGGGAAAAAAAAGAAAAAGAAAAAGATAAAAACAAAGAAAAACAGAACAAAACAAAACAAAAACAGAATATGATCAGGCTGGTGCATAGATCAGTGCCACACACTAGATTTTGGGTGTATTTTAGTCTGTTAGAAGAAAGTGCCTCCTAAAATTTTAAAGAAAGAAAGACTTATATATGTACAAAATAAGAGTTGATACGATGAAGGGATGGAATATGACTGTAAAGATGAAAATTATAAAAAATTTTAAAAAAGGAATTGATAAGAAGATGTTTGAAAAAAGAAAGAAGAGGTTTAAAAAAAAGGAAAGAAAGAAAGAAAAATAGGGGGAGAGAATGTGATCAGGCAGGAAACTGGAACAAAGCCATACACTAGAGATTTAGGGTATATTTTGATATGTTAGAAGAAACTGTATCTCAAATTTTTCAAGAGAAACAACTTATATATATATCTGCCAAAAATAAGGGTAACTACTATGAAGGGATAGAATATGACTCTAAAAATGAAAAATATTTTTTTTTTAAAAAAAAGGGATTGATAAGATTTTGGTTGAAAAAAGGAAAAAAAAATTCAAAAAAAAACAGTTAAAAAATTTACTTTGAAAGACTAATGAATCATGGTAAAAAAGCCATGAATTCTATGTATGGTATTCCCCTATCGCTGGAGTTCTGCCGTTCTCATTGATCCGTAAACTTGGTCTTGGCTGGCTGTTCCTACTGATCTTCTGGGGGAGGGGCCTGTTGCCATGGTTCCCAAATGTCGGAGGTGAAATTGCCCCCCGCCTTTGCCAGTCAGGGCTAAGCAATCTGCTTGGGTTTGCTCT
>NW_027406927.1:0-1574 GCF_003265705.2 Callorhinus ursinus | reverse complement strand
TCCTCCCGAATATCGCCCCGGATGCACTTCTCCGCACGTCCTACCTTCCAGAAAGTGGTCGCTTTTCTGTTCAGAGAGTTGTTGCTATTCTTTTCTTCGATCTCCTGTTGAGTTTGTAGGTGTTCAGAATGGTTTGATCCCTATTCAGCTGAATTCCTGAGACCAGAGGAAATCCAGGTCTCCTACTCCTCCGCCATCTTGCTCCGCCCCCCTCTAAATGTGTTTTCAATCCGTTATATTTATAGATACAAAATAATATAAAAAAGAAGATACAGAAAAGCCTCTGAATTCCATTAAACCATGTATAAAAACCCCTGCATACTCCCAAGAAAGAAAAGACCAGCTTCAAAACAAGGAGCTAGACTTAGTATATAGTCTTTATAGGTTGCTTTGTGTAGGAATCCTAGTTACAGGAATATTATAATTGAAGTCATTCTTTGAAGTCTTGCAAATAGAATATAAATGTTTGTTCCTAATTTGAAGAGCAGTATAAAAATGTATCTCTCAAAAATAGCCTAGAAATAAGATTCATTCATTCATTTATTCATTCATTCACATTTTTAATTCAATAAATTATAATTTAGGGCATTCTACATGCATGGTACAATCTTAGGGAATGCAGAGGATATAAAGATGTATGAAACAAGTTGCCTCCTCTCACAGAGTTTCCAATCTAATTGACAAACAAAACATGGACACAACTGACTGGAGTGCAAGGCTGTATATGATCCAAGGATATTCATTTCAGTTCAATTCAACCAACTTCACTGAACACTTGTGTGTTCATGTTTTACTGGATTGGATACCCATGATATAAATATGAATAAAATACTTGTAATCTAGAAGAATTCTTGGAGTAAAGTTGGTCTTTATAAGGAATGACTGTGTAGCATTTAAAGCTTGAGGAAAAAGTAAGTTTCTTGTCATCAGAGATGTGATTCATAGGTTGGTGGGGACATACTGGGGACATAAAGAAAAGGAATTAAAACACAGAATGATTGGTTGCAGTATTTGACCATTACATTCCTTCAATCTTGAGACTCTAGACTCTATAACTTTAAGCTTCTCTGTGTTTTCAGAGGAACATAGGTGTTTTAGAAATTCTCAAGTCACCGAGTGTCTGCAATTGCCTAGTCCAAGTTTAGATGGAGTCTTCCTGCTATGGAGTTGAAATGTCTCTTTAGAAGCTCTGATTAGTGTTCTTAAACATAGAAGTCTTATCAGCCCAGAAAACACTGTTTGCCGTCACTTATCTTTGTTTTTCTAAAGCCTTATTCAAAGAGCATGTTTCTTCATTTAAAAAAATACTATAAAGTAATCATAAAGATTGATCAAAATTCAGTGTACAGTAGTTGGCCCTTTCAAAAGTAGCTTCCCACAGTTTGTTTAAAATCAAAGCTTTTTTCTTGGAAGTATTTGACTCATTTCAAATAGTATGCAAAGTACTGTTCTTGGGGGCAACTAACTGGATTTATCAAGAGTGGAAGAGAAAATGGAGATCACTTGCAGCAAATAGCACAATGTAGCTACAATGCTCATTTTAAGAATATTTTGAAGTATTGCCCTCTAAGTTG
>NW_027406926.1:0-1574 GCF_003265705.2 Callorhinus ursinus | reverse complement strand
AAGACAGGGTCCTTGGTCTTCCTCACCCAAAGTTCCTCCCTCATGCTCCTGTACCCTAGGCCATCTGTCTTTGCAACCAGAACATAGGACCATCTTGCACTTGAAACATGTGCACACAGTGAATAGGTGAACAGGTATGAGACTGTTGCTTGTTGCAGCAACTGCCCAGCCAGGAGCCTGGAATTTTCATTCTTGAGCCTGACATCTTTAATTCTGAAGTGGCTAATCCAGCATTTAGGCTTGATCTGGGCCCTGACCTGAGTGGGCATTGGACCTGAGGACATCGAGATCACTTTCTCAGGAATTCACAGATGGACATAAGAAATTCTGGTTGAGGGCAGACTCCTGCCTGGGGTTGGGCATGTGGACTGAGCATCAGATTGCCATGCTACAAAACTTCAGACTGTGGTCATTCTTCCAATAGACTCAGAACCACACCCTCCTTCTGTGTCAGCTCACCTCACAGAAGTGCTCCAGGGCCCACCTGCTCTGATTTAATAAGCAGAGACTCTGAGTGTGAGATCCAGACCATACCTGGCCTGTCACCCGAGATCGCCTTGTTCCAACTTCAAAAATCAAGATTTAGGAAACCACAATGACCCCTGACACACAAGGAATTCCACCCTGTTGGAGGGTGACAGAGGGAAGACAGATTTGCTGGGGGAGGGTTTAGATTGAGTCGGTGAGGGCTGGTAGGAAGTAGTCCAGAAATCATCCCTTCATAGATTAGATAGATGGATAGATAGATAGGTAGATATACATATATTTTATATATCTATATTTTTGTTTATATTTATTTATTTCATCTTTGTTTTCTTCGGAGTAAAGGGCTCACTGGGTCTGTTTGGATTAGGGTTAGATCAGGAGGCGGCGGTCTGCTCTGGGAGATCTGTCATCTCCATTTCGTAATACCCATTTTCATTAGAAAAGGTCTTCCCATTCAAGATCTCTGTGAGTTGCTGTAGTCGCTTGGCAACATAAAGTACTTGGGGAGATTTAATGATAGGTGGGGGAGCAGGTGCGTTTGGGGGTGGGGCTGGGGTTGGCACAGGGGGTTTGGGTCGACGTCGAGGTCGAGATGCAGTGGGACTGGGAGGAGGTCGAGGAGGGCGTTGGAAGTCCCAAGGAGGGCGAGCAGAAGGGCGGGCAGAGGGTTGTCTAGGCGGGATTGCTTGAGAAGTCGGATGGGGAGGGGTGGGCGTTTGAGCCATTTGCAAGGCATTAGATCCGATCTTGGAAGCAATCCAGTTCAGATAGGGCCAGGTCGCTGTAGTGAATCCGGGGCGCTTATTTCGGGCACAGGCTTCCCGCCAGCTTCTGACTCCCACGACCACTTAGGTATTTTCCACGTCGTCTCTGCACATGGGAGGCCCGTCGCTGTCCCCCTGCCCAGAAGGACACAGAAGTCACTCTCTGTCTGAGCCACTGTTCCCCTGCCCAGAAGGGCCATAGGGTCTGGAAGGGCAGTTTGTTCAGTCAGATGGCTTCTTGCTGCCATGAATACAAGTGGTGGTGGTAAACTTTGAGTTGGTATCAACAGCTTCAGGTGGATGTGAGAAGGGGATGGATTGTCA
>NW_027406925.1:0-1574 GCF_003265705.2 Callorhinus ursinus | reverse complement strand
CCAACAGTGTAGGAGGGTTCCCCTTTCTCCGCATCCCCGCCAACATCTGTCGTTTCCTGACTTGTTAATTTTAGCCATTCTGATGGGTCTGAGATGGTATCTCATGGAGGTTTTGATTTGGATTTCCCTGATGCCGAGCGATGCTGAGCACTTTTTCATGTGTCTGTTGGCCATTTGGATGTCTTCTTTGGAAAAATGTCCGTTCATGTCTTCTGCCGATTTCTTCATTGGTTTATTTGTTCTTTGGGTTTTGAGTTTGATAAGTTCTTTATAGATTTTGGATACTACCCCTTTATCTGATATGTCATTTACAAATATTTTCTCCCATTCTGTCGGTTGTCTTTTGGTTTTGTGGACTGTTTCTTTTGCTGTGCAAAAGCTTTTTATCTTGATGAAATCCCAATAGTTCATTTTTGCCCTTGCTTCCTTTGCCTTTGGCGATGTTTCTAGGAAGAAGTTGCTGCGGCTGAGGTCGAAGAGGTTGCTGCCTGTGTTCTCCTTTAGGATTTTGATGGACTCCTGTCTCACCTTTAGGTCTTTCAACCATTTGGAGTCTATTTTTGTGTGTGGGGTAAGGAAATGGTCCAGTTTCATTCTTCTGCATGGGGCTGTCCAATTTTCCCAATACCATTTGTTGAAGAGACTGTCTTTTTTCCATTGGACATTCTTGCCTGCTTTGTCAAAGATGAGTTGACCATAGAGTTGAGGGTCCATTTCTGGGCTCTCGATTCTGTTCCATTGATCTGTGTGTCTGTTTTTGTGCCAGTACCATACTGTCTTAATGATGACAGCTTTGCAATAGAGCTGGAAGTCCGGAATTGTGATGCCGCCAGCTTTGCTTTTCTTTTTCAATATTCCTCTGGCTATTAGGGGTCTCTTCTGGTTCCATACAAATTTTAGGATTATTTTTCCATTTCTTTGAAAAAGGTGGATGGTATTTTGATGGGGATTGCATTGAATTTGTAGATTGCTCTAAGTAGCATTGACATCTTCACAATGTTTGTTCTTCCAATCCATGAGCATGGAACGTTTTTCCCTTTCTTTGTGTCTTCTTCAATTTCTTTCACGAGTATTTTATAGTTTTCTGAGTACAGATCCTTTGCCTCTTTGGTTAAATTTATTCCCAGGTATCTTATGGTTTTGGGTGCAATTGTACATGGGATTGACTCCTTGATTTGTCTCTCTTCTGTCTTGTTGTTGGTGTATAGGAATGCCACTGATTTCTGTGCATTGATTTTATAGCCTGCTACTTACTGAATTCCTGTATGAGATCTAGCAGTTTGGGGGTGGAGTCTCATTGTGGTTTTGTTATGCATTTGTTATGTTAATCATTAGTGATATTAAACATCTTTTTATATACCTGGTTGACATTTATATGTCATTTTTGGAAAGTGTCTACTCAGTTCTGTTGCCAATTTTTAATCAGATTTCTTTTCTCCTATTGATCTTGATTAGGTGTTTATAAATAAATATATATTTATATTTATATTTGGATATTGGATATATATTAGATATATATACATATATATATATATATATATATATGATATTTGGATATTAACCCCTTATCAGTT
>NW_027406924.1:0-1574 GCF_003265705.2 Callorhinus ursinus | reverse complement strand
AAATCTTATTCTTTCTTTTTTCAAACAACTTCTTATCTTATCAATTCCTTTTATAAAATCTTTTTACAGTCATCCTCCATCCCTTCATTGTATCAACCCTTATTTTGTACATATATAAGTCTTTCTTCCTTTAAAATTTCAGGAGGCACTTTTTTCTAACAGACCAAAATACGCCCAAAAGCTAGTGTGTGGCACTGATCTATGCACTAGCCTGATCATATTTGATCATATTCTGTTTTTTTTTGTATGTTCTGTTTTTGTTTTTATCTTTTTCTTTTTGTTTTTTGTTTTTTTTCTTTCTTTTCTCTTTCTTTGTTCTTTCTTTCCCTTTCTTTTCCCCTGGTTTCAGGTCTTTTCTGATTTGTATAGAGTATAATTGCTGGGGACGTTGTTAACCTGTTAGCATTTTGTTCGCTCATTCATCTATTCTCCTCTGGACAAAATGACAGGACGAAAAAAATCACCTCAGCAAAAAGAACAAGAGATAGTACCGTCAGCCTGAGACCTACTCAATACGGACATTAGTACGATGTTGGACATAGAGTTCAGAATCGTGACTTTAAAGATACTAGCTGGGCTGGAAAAAGTGTGGAAGTTATTAGAGAAACGCTTCCTGGAGAAATAAAAGAACTAAAATCTAACCAAGTCGAAATCAAAAAGGCTATTGATGAGGTGCAATCAAAAATGGGGGCACTAACTGCTAGGATAAATGAGGCAGAAGAGAGAATCAGAGATATAGAAGACCAACTGATGGAAAATAAAGAGGCTGAGAAAAAGAGAGAGAAACAACTACAGGATCACGAGGGCAGAATTCGAGAGATAAGCGATACGATAAGATGAAACAACATTAGAATAATTGGGATCCCAGAAGAAGAAGAGAGAGAGAGAGGGGCAGAAAGTATATTGGAGCAAATAATAGCAGAGAACTTTCCTAATGTGAGGAAGGAAACAGGCATCAAAATCCAGGAGGCACAGAGAACCCCTCTCAAAATCAATAAAAATAGGTCAACAACCCGACATCTAATAGTAAAACTTACGAGTCTCAGAGACAAAGAGAAAATCCTGAAAGCAGCTCAGGAGAAGAGATATGTAACCTACAAAGGTAGAAATATTAGATTAGCAACAGACCTATCCACAGAGACCTGGCAGGACAGAAAGGACTAGCATGATATCTTCAGAGCACTAAACGAGAAAAATATGCAGCCAAGAATACTATATCCAGCTAGGCTCTCATTGAAAATTGAAGGAGAGATAAAAAGCTTCCAGGACAAACAAAAACTAAAGGAATTTGCAAACACAAAACCAGCGCTCCAAAAAATATTGAAAGGGGTCCTCTAAGCAAAGAGAGAGCCTAAAAGCAGCAAAGAGCAGAAACGAACACAGACAATATACAGTCACAGTCACCTTACAGGCAATACAATGGCACTAAATTCATATCTTTCAATAGTTACCCTGAATGTAAATGGGCTAAATGCCACAATCAAAAGACACAGGCTATCAGATTGGATTAAAAAACAAGACCCATCCATATGCTGTCTGCAAGAGACTCATTTTAGACCCAAAGACACCCCCAG
>NW_027406923.1:0-1574 GCF_003265705.2 Callorhinus ursinus | reverse complement strand
TTGTTCTAGTCTCCTGCCTGATCACATTCTCTCCCTTTTTTTTTTAAATCATCTTCTTTCTTTTTTCAAACAACTTCTTATCGTATCAGTTCCTTTTATAAAATCTTTTATAATTTTCATCTTTACAGTCATCTTCCATCCCTTCATTGTATCAACCCTTATTTTGTACATATATAAGTCTTTCTTCCTTTAAAATTTTAGGAGGCACTTTTTTCTAACAGACCAAAATACGCCCAAAATCTAGTTTGTGGCACTGATCTATGCACTAGCCTGATCATATTTGATCATATTCTGGGTTTTTTTGTATTGTTCTGTTTTTGTTTTTAATCTTTTTCTTTTTTTTCTTTCTTTCTTCTCTTATTTTTTCTTTCTTTCCCTCTCATTTCCCCTGGTTTCAGGTCTTTTCTGATTGGTATAGAGTATATTTGCTGGGGACATTGTTAACCTGTTAGCATTTTGTTCTCTCATTCATCTATTCTCCTCTGGACAAAATGACAAGACGAAAAAAATCACCTCAGCAAAAAGAACAAGAGATAGTACCGTCAGCCAGGGACCTACTCAATACGGACATTAGTACGATGTCGGACCTAGAGTTCAGAATCATGGCTTTAAACATACTAGCAGGGCTTGAAAAAAGCGTGGAAGTTATTAGAGAAACGCTTTCTGGAGAAATAAAAGAATGAAAATCTAACCAAGTCGAAATCAAAAAGGCTATTAATGAGGTGCAATCAAAAATGGGGGCACTAACTGCTAGGATAAATGAGGCAGAAGAGAGAATCAGCGAAATAGAAGACCAAATGCTGGAAAATAAAGAGGCTGAGAAAAAGAGAGAGAAACAACTACAGGATCACGAGGGCAGAATTCGAGAGAGAAGCGATACGATAAGACGAAACAACATTAGAATAATTGGGAACCCAGAAGAAGAAGAGAGAGAGAGGGGGGCAGAAGGTATATTGGAGCAAATAATAGCAGAGAACTTCCCTAATGTGAGGAAGGAAACAGGCATCAAAATCCAGGAGGCACTGAGAACCCCTCTCAAAATCAATAAAAATAGGCCAACACCCCGACATCTAACAGTAAAACTTACGAGTCTTAGAGACAAAGAGAAAATCCTGAAAGCAGCTCAGGAGAAGAGATATGTAACCTACATTGGTAGAAATATTAGATTGGCAACAGACCTATCCACAGAGACCTGGCAGGCCAGAAAGGACTGGCATGATATCTTCAGAGCACTAAACGAGAAAAATATGCAGCCAAGAATACTATATCCAGCTAGGCTGTCATTGAAAATTGAAAGAGAGATAAAAAGCTTCCAGGACAAACAAAAACTAAAGGAATTTGCAAACACAAAACGCGCCCTCCAAGAAATTTTGAAAGGGGTCCTCTAAGCAAAGAGAGACAAAAAGCAGCACAGATCAGAAAGGAACAGAGACAATATACAGTAACAGTCACCTTACAGGTAATACAATGGCACTAAATTCATACCTTTCAATAGTTACCCTGAATGTAAATGGGCTCAATGCCCCAATCAAAAGACACAGGCTATCAGATTGGATTAAAAAACAAGACCCATC
>NW_027406922.1:0-1574 GCF_003265705.2 Callorhinus ursinus | reverse complement strand
TAACCAAAGAGGCAAAGGATCTGTACTCAGAAAACTATAAAATACTCATGAAAGAAATTGAAGAAGACACAAAGAAATGGAAAAACGTTCCATGCTCATGGATTGGGAGAATCAACATTGTGAAGATGTCAATGCTACCTAGAGCAATCTACACATTCAATGCAATCCCCATCAAAATACCATCCACTTTTTTCAAAGAAATGGAACAAATAATCCTAAAATTTGTATGGAACCAGAAGAGACCCCGAATAGCCAGAGGAATATTGAAAAAGAAAAGCAAAGCTGGCGGCATCACAATTCCCGACTTCCAGCTCTATTACAAAGCTGTCATCATCAAGACAGTATGGTACTGGCACAAAAACAGACACATAGATCAATGGAACAGAATCGAGAGCCCAGAAATGGACCCTCAACTCAGTGGTCAACTCATCTTTGACAAAGCATGAAAGAATGTCCAATGGAATAAAGACAGTCTCTTCAACAAATGGTGTTGGGAAAATTGGACAGCCACATGCAGAAGAATGAAACTGGACCATTTCCTTACACCACACACAAAAATATACTCCAGATGGTTGAAAGACCTAAACGTGAGACAGGAGTCCATCCAAATCCTAAAGGAGAACACAGGTAGCAACCTTTCCGACCTTAGCTGCAGCAACTTCTTCCTAGAAACATCGCCAAAGGCACGGGAAGCCCGGGCAAAAATGAACTATTGGGATTTCATCAAGATAAAAAGCTTTTGCACGGCAAAAGAAACAGTCCACAAAACCAAAAGACAACCGACAGAATGGGAGAAAATATTTGCAAATGACATATCAGATAAAGGGCTAGTATCCAAAATCTATAAAGAACTTATCAAACTCAACACCCAAAGAACAAAGGATCCAATCAAGAAATGGGCACAAGACATGAACAGACATTTCTCCAAAGAAGACATCCAAATGGCCAACAGGCACATGAAAAAGTGCTCAACATCACTCGGCATCAGGGAAATCCAAATCAAAACCTCAATGAGATACCATCTCACACCCGTCAGAATGGCTAAAATTAACAAGTCAGGGAACAACAGATGTTGGCGGGGATGTGGAGAAAGGGGAACCCTCCTACACTGTTGGTGGGAATGCAAGCTGGTGCAACCACTCTGGAAAACAGTATGGAGGTTCCTCAAACAGTTGAAAATAGAGCTACCATACGACCCAGCAACTGCACTACTGGGTATTTACCACAAAGATACAAATGTAGGGACCCGAAGGGGTACGTGTACCCCAATGTTTATAGCAGCAATGTCCACAATAGCCAAACTGTGGAAAAAGCCAAGATGTCCATCGACAGATGAATGGATAAAGAAGAAGTGGTATATATACACAATGGAATATTATGCAGCCATCAAAAGAATGAGATCTTGCCATTTGCAACGACATGGATGGAACTGGAGGGTGTTATGCTGAGTGAAATAAGTCAATCAGAGAAAGACATATATCATATGACCTCGCTGATATGAGGAATTTTTAACCTCGGGAAGCAAATTGAGGGTTGCTGGAGTGGTGGGGGTGGGAGGGATGGGGTGCCTGGGT
>NW_027406921.1:1417-1574 GCF_003265705.2 Callorhinus ursinus | reverse complement strand
CCAAATTTTTGAATCAGAAAACCAGGTTTTGAACATCAGATCTACCACATATACAATGTTGGAACTTGGGAGAGACAATCAATCCATTCCAAATGGGAATATCCTCACTCAGAGAGTGGGGACAGCAGTACCCATCCTCCTAGGGTGGATACAGCAT
>NW_027406921.1:0-1407 GCF_003265705.2 Callorhinus ursinus | reverse complement strand
CTTGAGTGGGAGCTCTGGGGAGCAGCAGAGCTAAGGTACACTCCTAGGCTGGTACAAAAAAATAAGGAGACAACAGAGAGATGAGATGTACAGGTGGAAAATGCTTTATACTTGCTCTGAGCTGAGGATATCCTATGGACGGAGAAAACAATCGTAGAGTAGGAATAAAGGATCCCAGCCAGGGGAGCGCCACCAAGCAGCACAATTCCGAAATACATCAGCATGTCGTTAAGGAAGGTGTCAGAACAGGCCTGCCCAACTACTTGATTGAGTTCACAGAAAAAATGGGGGATTTCCACCTTTGTACGGAAGGACAGCCGCAACATCATTAAACCCTGCAACAAGGAATTGAGAACACTGATGACCCAGGACACCAGAACCAGCAGTCCACAGAGCCAAAGGTTCATGATGACCGTGTAGTGCAGGGGGTGACAGATGGCCACGAAGCGGTCATAGGCCATCACAGTCAGGAGAAAGTCATCCCAGGCTCCAAAGATTATGAAAAAGTATGTCTGTGTGAGGCAGCCGGCATAGGTGATGACTTGGCTCTGAGTCTGGATGTTCCACAGCATCTTGGGGACTGTGGTGGAGGTGAAGCAGATGTCTACAAAGGACAGGCTGGCGAGGAAGAAGTACATGGGGGTGTGGAGATGGGAGTCTGAGCTGACGGCCAGGATGATGAGCAGGTTCCCAAGCACAGTGATTAAGTACAGGCAGAGGAAAAGCCCAAATATGATGGGCTGTAATTCTGGTTCCTCTGATAATCCCAGAAGAAGAAACTGTGAAATTCCTGTGTCATTGTCTGCTTCCATGTGGTGGTGGTCACTACAAGGAAAGAAAAAAAAAAGCATAAAAGTGTTGAATTATATGGGCTTCATTTATTTATTTATTACTTTTTTTTCTTTTTTTTTAAAGTTTTTCTTTAAATGTTAGTGGAGTGCCTGGGTGGTTCAGTGGTCAAGCGCCTGCTTTCGACTCAGGTCATGATCCCAGGGTCCTGGGACTGAGCCCCAAATCGGGCTGCCTGCTCAGTGGGGAGCCAGATTCTCCCTCTGCCTGCTGCTCCCCCTGCTTGTGCTCCCTCTCTCACTGTGTCTCTCTCTCTCTCAAATAAATAAATACAGTCTTTAAAAAAGCAAAAAGGAGGTTCATAAAACGCAGGAAAGAAATGGACACGAGTGGTAAAGGAGATCTAATGAACTCAGGGGATTCCTGAGAGACTGTGATGAGCAGAAAGCTTCCCCGGTTCTGGCAGCCTTCCAGCCCCTGCCACATGCCCTTGCTGCCCAGAAAATTAACAAAGGAGAAAAAGAACAATGTATCCAAACAAGAAAAGAGTGGGCTTTTTATGATGTCAGACATTTTACTGATTGAATATCCCTCTAGAAAAATGTGCAAAGGGAATAA
>NW_027406920.1:0-1575 GCF_003265705.2 Callorhinus ursinus | reverse complement strand
CTATTTCTGCGCCGGTGTTTGTGAAATGTGGGCACTCGATCCGTCTAAATGAGCGTCCCCTTGGGATTCCTCAGTGCCCACCAGTGGGTTTGCACTTGTGCACTCTCTCTGGACCATCTGCTTGCACTGTGCCTTAGCAAGCATTTACTGAGTGCCTACTGTGACCACACTCACCAACAAGGGGCAGAGCGTGAGAGCGAGAACTAAGATACAGGCTGCCTGCTCCTGCGCCCTCCAGGGACTCACGATGGCCCCATCCTCCTGACTCATTATTTTCCTATTGTGGTATAATGGACATACAACTGATACTGTGAAGCACATTTCAACGTACAATTCAGTGGCAATAAATACATTCACGTTTCTGCACCTGCCACCTCCATCCATTGCCATATTTTCATCATCCCAAAATGAACTTTTACTTACGAGACCCTAACCCCCCAATCCCCTTCCCCAGCCCTGGCACCCAGCAGCTCCTTCCACCTCTGTGGATGGGAGTGCTCTCCATCCCTCACAAGTTGGGTCCTCCGGTGTCGGTCCTTTAGGGACTGGCTTATTTCACATGGCATGATGTCCTCAAGGTCTGTCCCTGTGAGCCTGAACCTGACCCACTTTCCCCCAAAAGTGTGGCTCAGCCCTCTCCTGTCTGAGCCGAACCTCCTCAGTCCCCTCTGCTCCCCTCACCTTACTCCTCAGCCTCAAGATGATCCCAGCCAGTCTGCAGATTTGAATACCTGTTCAGTCCAGATGCCAGGCACATACCCCGGGGGCCTCGGGCCTCACCTACCCCCATCTGTCCACGTAAGGTGCCTGCCCCCCCAGCTGACCACCTGCACCACCCACAGGTGTCCCCATCTCAGGAGAGGGAAACACCAAGTCCAGACCCTTGGAGTTATCTGGGACTTCTTGCTTGCTACCAACTCTCCCAGTAGTGAATTGGCTACTGGAGGACATTCAATGTCCAAAAGATTTAAAGGCATACGTGAGTCTCTGCTGCCTAAGGCAATGGATTACATTTGGGGCAAATAGAAACCAAGCAGAATCAACGGAAGAAAGGCTGAGGAATGAGGAGCTTTAGGGAAGAAGTGTCTGGAAGCTCTGACTGCCCCTACCTGACCTTCAGATGCTCCTCAGTTACTCCTGTGCCTCTGGTATCTTCCTGGAACCCTGTGCTGGCTGTTTTCAGACAGCTCGTCCAGCAGTACCCTCAGTTTCTGGGAGGCAGATTTGCTGGAATCTGCAGTGTGTCCTGCTGCCCCACCGGGATCGCTTTTGAAGGCACATCGTCTGGGCCATCTCAGGTCGCAAGTCTGTGGGTCGGTGACCTGGAGGGATTCTGTGCATCCCAAGTTGGATGGGAGGGCTGCAAGACCCAGAAGAAGGTTTCCAGAAAGCTGTCTGGGGTTCCCGGCATCCTACTGTTTTAGAATCAAAGCCCTGAGATCTTTAAAATGCCAACAACCTTACAACATGGGCCAGAAAAACAAATGTCCCTGTGCACCCAACACGACCTAAACTATTGGCCATTTCTTTCACTTGAGCTGAGTACAAAGGATTGGGAGTCGTGGCTTGAGGGGG
>NW_027406919.1:0-1575 GCF_003265705.2 Callorhinus ursinus | reverse complement strand
TCCGGGGATTTCCTCTTTTCTCTAGTTGACCCAGGTTTATGGTTAGAGTTATGGTACGGTTTAGGGCTTGCGTTAGGTGTAGGGTACGGTTTAGGTTTAGGGTATGGTGTAGGGTATGGTTTAGGGTTAGGTTCGGGACCTCTACACATGTTCCGTGCCTGCTATCACAAGAGTCTGATTCAAACGTTGGCAATGCAAGGATGAGCCCGGGCCTGGGCTTGGAATGGAACACAGCTCAGAGGGGCTTGAATCTGCCCTGGCGTCCAGGCATGGCCACCACCGTCCTTCCTGTGTCCCAGCCCCCGTGGGATGTTAGTAATGAACGGATTCTGACCTTGTCCTCTCACAACACAGACTTCCAGGGGCTCCCATTAGGGTTAGGCTCAGATCCTTGGGCCTCGTGTGTGCCCATGTGACGGGCAGTCCCCACAGTGGCTCCTGGCACACCTGAGTCCTGGTCACACATCCCTATGGAATCCACTCCCCTCCGGGGTGAATGGCCTGTGTGACGGCGCTCTCAGGAAGAGAGAGGCACAAAAGGCCGGGATATCATTTCCAAGCTGATGCATTCTGAGACTTCTACCGGTTCCCTCTGTCCTGTGTTCATTCTCTTTCTCCTTCTCTGTCTCTGTGTCGGTGTCTCTAACAGGAGCAGTATCTTTGGGTTACATGGGCGATGTGGGAAACCTCAGAAGCCTCCCTTGTCGCTGTATCCCTCTCCGGTCCTGGTGCTCTATTCCTTCCTAAGTCCTCCTCACCCTGACCAGAGCAGTGATTCTGGGTCCTCTTCCACATGGGGACCCTGAGGCTGCAACAAGGAGGGCCCTGACCTTGGTCTCCAGACTGGTGGCCCAGTGATCTGCCAACTTCTGCGTAGCCAGGTCCTCAGCCTCCCAAGCCCGGAGTCTGTGCTCTGCTGAGAAAGACCTCTAGGGGTTAGAAAACATTTTCCTCAGACTGGGAACACAGGGGGTCGGGGATGGAGATCCAAGGCCTCTGGGGCTGAGTGGGCCATTTTTAGGCATAGCAACACCCACCTAAGGCAGGGAATTCAGAAAGAACACACTCCTGACCGGGTCCCGCCCCACACAGTGGCTGCCTTCCCCGAATCCAGAGGAAGATGGATATCCTCTGCTTCTTTGGGCGTTCGTCCTCTGACGCACGAGAAAGCACTGATAAGTTTCTAGTCTTCCTCTGGAAGTGCACCAGCCCTGATTGGGCCGGTCACTGTCCCCACACAAAGACGGGCAACGTGCTAAGTAAGTGCAGGAGGTGATCCTGATCCAATGGCCTGCGGATCTGGGTGGTTGCTTCTTGTGTGCCCTCCATTGGGCCCCCTTTGCCTGGATAGAAATCCTCCTGGAGCCCCTCTTTGCCCTTGGAGCTCCGTTCCTGCTGGTTTCAGGACCAAGGGACTCCAACTGAGCATTGTGCCCCATGTCCTCAGGGATCGTGGACATGGTCTCTCAGGATCGTCTGGGAGGGTCCCACAGATTCCTGTTCCCTCGGGCACAAGTGTGGTGGCAGAAAGCCGCAGAGCCATCCTCCAACTTCAGCATTGTGCACCATGTCCTC
>NW_027406918.1:0-1575 GCF_003265705.2 Callorhinus ursinus | reverse complement strand
CCCCATGCACGTAGAGGCATGTGCACCTGCAAACCCACCCACACACATACATCACTCTGACTGCCCAGCTGGGTTCAGAAGGGGAGGACACCCTGGGAACGAGGTGGGGGACAAGGGGGAAAGAAGAAAGAGGTTGGAGACAGCTGGGCCATGGGGCAGGGCATCAGGACTCCTGGCAAGGACCCGGATCTAGAGCATGGGGAGGGGAGACAGGCCAGGCTGATGGTCAGGGGTCCCCAAGGGACCCAGGGGGTTGCCAGGGAAATGGGAGAAGACAGGGTCTGGGTTCCGGTGTCCACCACCACCCTGGGAACTTGGGAGTAGGAAGAGATACCCACTCCCAAGTCCAGAGGGGCTACAGCACAAAAGGCCTCAGCTTACTCTTCTGTCACTTGGGCTGCAGAGATGCAGTGTCCCAAGGTTCCCACAGGCTTGTAGAAGAGCCTGTTAGCCTTGGATCTCCATCCCCGACCCCTTGTGATCTCAGTCTTGGCAAAATGATTTGTACCCCCTCGAGGTCCTTCTCAGCAGAGGACAGACTGGAGGCTTGGGGGGCTGAGGACCTGGGTGCGCAAAACATGGCAGAGCACTGGGCCACCAGTCTGAAGACCAAGGACAGGGCCCTCCTTGTTGAGGCCTCAGGTTCCCCATGTGGAAGAGGATCCAGAATCACTGCTCTGGTCAGGGTGAGGAGGCCTTAGGAAGGAATGGGGCACCAGGACTGGAGAGGGAAACAGGGACAAGGGAGGCTTCTGAGGATTCTCACATCGCCCATGGAATCCACAGATCCTGCTCCTGCAAGAGACACCGACACAAAGACAGAGAAGGAGACAGAGAATGAACACAGGACAGAGGGAACCAGGAGAAGTCAGAGACTTTCCTCCACCAGCTTGGAAATGACATCCCGGCATTTTGTGCCATTCCATTCCTGAGAGTGCTGTCACACAGGCCATCCACCCTGGATGGGATGGGATTCCACAGGGATGTGTGACCAGGATTCAGGGGTGCCAGGGGCCACTCTGGGGACTGTCCAGCACACGGGGACAGACAAGGCCCTGGGTCCTGAGCCTAACCCTAATGGGAGCCCCTGGAATTCTCCGTCACCAGGGGACAAGGTCAGAATCAGTTCATTACTACCTTCACACGGGGGCTGGGACACAGGCAATAGGGGGTTGGCTTTGCCTAGACCCCAGAGCAGAGCCAAGCCCCTCTGAGTTGTGTTCCATGCCAAGCCCAGCTCCTGGATCATCCTTGCATTGCCACGTGTGCACCAGCCTCCTGTGATAGTAGGTATGGAACATGTGTAGAGGTCCTACCCCTGATGGCGAACCTAGAAGTAGAAGCCAGAATACCCCGATGTGCAGATGGGGAGCCTGGGGAGGCCCTGAGAGGCACAGGGTCTGTCCAGGGTCATAACAATGGGCACACGCAGGAGCCAGGTCTGAATCCAGCTCTGTGCCCTCACAGCGGGGAAACTGGCTGCACCCAGGCCTCCCGGGGGCTGTGGGTGGGCTGTGTGGGTGTTACTGTGTGGATGGGGCATGGGGGGATGGTGAGCATTGAGCAGCGGGGGAG
>NW_027406917.1:0-1575 GCF_003265705.2 Callorhinus ursinus | reverse complement strand
TTCTGCGACTGACCTGCCACTCTGGGGGCCCAGGGAGAGGGGGCGAGTCCCTCTGTCCACGAGCTCCTCTCTGTCCTGTTGTTAGGTACGTATTTTGTTACTCCCACCTCTTCAGTAGATGTCTTATGATTATATGAATAATTCACGTTCTTTATTTTAAAAAGTAACAACACATAAAATTAACACGAAGAAAGTAGAAGTCTCTGGAGCCCCTGTCCGTAGAAGTGCGTCCAGGTCCCTCCTGGGTGCCCGGCTTCTGTTTACCTCTGCGAGTAGACCTCTCCCCGCTCATATGTAGCTTCACAACATCAAGCCGATGGCCTTCCTTGGGAAGCATATTCCAGGCCAGGAGGAGGCAGGGTCCCTGCATCCAGACATAGGCACAGTCAGCAGGTGGGGGGGAGGTAGTAGTTTTGTGGGGCTGCCTCATATGGTAGTACTGAGGGTTCAGGTGGGGATTGGAGAAAGCAGGTTTCAACCAGCTGAGTCATGCACATTGCCCGTCTCTGTTCTTCAAAAGAATTTTTGGTAGAAGATTCTGACTTCAGAGCACAGGCAGAAGGGCTAAGTTCTTTGGGGTTTGGGGGGGAAAGTGAGATTTAGATACAGTCTTAGCACAGCCAGAATAGGTCTTAGATTCTGGCAGAATGGGATCCCTACATATGGCCTACCCGTCCGACGTCAGGAAGGTGGGAACTAGACTTTGAACTAGGATTGGAGTAGACACTGGGCAGCCTGGGAGGGATGAGGTCAGGAGCTGAGCCAGGGGTGCAGGAAACTCCAAGGACAAGTGATGTTGGAGAAAATGCGGACATTCCCATGACTTCTGGCTGTTCTCATCCCCACATCATTTCGGGAGATTCTTTCCCCAGCGATCCCACACCACCCCAAATCAGAGAGCAAGGCTTGCAGGGGTCAGGGGAAATCTAAGCCAAGCACTGATAAGCTGATCCATTCACAGAAGGGCAATGAACAACTTCAAGTTGGGAAGGAAATGCTGAACATGACAAAGTTTTGGCAGGAGTGTTGTTTTCCACTTTAAGATGCCTGAAAGGCATTTTAACACTAAACTCCCATGTAGCTTTCCTGCGGATGATCTATAACTCCATTTACTGCTGTAATCTAGGTGGCAAAATGAATACTCCATCATTGTACTATGAATAGTAAATTAACCCAGATAAAAGTGTTCTACATCCAATCAAAACCATTAAGTAACTAGGAGACTAAGATTAGTGAGCATATTTTGGAGGCAATTATAACTAATGAATACATTAACTTCAAGAGGGCAGACGGCTTCAGGAGGCTTTCTGGTCTCTCCAAATAAAATCAGGGTAGGTGGGAAGAAAGCTGAAATCATTTTGTAAAAAGGACAGGTTTATCGATCTACTCAGGGCCATTTAGAAGGGGAAGGGGTTCTTAAGGGAACTTGGGCGTGTTAGCCATCAGCGTGATCATTAAAAGGAGTGAAGAAGTCCTCCCCACTCACTACATTTCACGGCCCAGCCAGGTCAGACTTGGAGCCCGTGTGACGGAGCCTGTGCCCTTTTCCTGGACCTCGGTGTGGCAAATTTCCAT
>NW_027406916.1:0-1576 GCF_003265705.2 Callorhinus ursinus | reverse complement strand
TCATGAGGGGCTGTCCCCGGAGGCCATGAGGGACCTGAGGCTGCAGGGCTGTCCCCAGGAGTACCCGCATCACCCGAAGCTGCTGGGCTGGCCCCAGATGACCTGCGGGACCTGAGGCTGCAGGGGTGGCCCCCCATCATTCCCTGGGTCATGAAGAAGCTGAGATTTGTGCCGTGCCCAAGAATCACTAGGATACCCGGAAGTCATGAGGGGCTGCCCCCGTCTCCATCAGGGGGTGCTGCCTTGAGCAGAGCCGTCAGAGGAGGTTCTTACTTCTGTGCCCTTGAGGGAAACTGTGGAGCCCAGCACTGCTTGCACAGGCACACCAGCACCCCGGCCACCCCTGCGCATAGGAGGCCTGCCTGGGGGCATAAGTTCCTCTCTTTTTGATCACCGTATTTTGATCACTTCTGGGACATTTGCAGCTGTGAACGGCTCTAGTTTTATGTTGGATGTTTTTCTGTGTCAATGCTGAGCAATCATCTTTAAAAAGAAGAATTGAGGGAAAAGGTTTTCTCCCTGGTTCTAAACAGACACTGACTGGTGGGGCTGGGAGCAGCCCTGTAGCAACCATGGAGCCAGAATGGACCCTGGCCAGAACTTCCCTCCCAGTACTTACACCTCACCGTGGACATGGGGCTTCAGGTTCAGGGTTGCACTGAGCTACCTCTCAGACCCACAGGCCCCTGACCACCAGAGGCCTTGGTCATGGCCACTAGCTTGGCCTCCAGGAGCACGGAGCCCTCTGGGTTATTTATGGTTCCTGCCTTGGTTTTAAATGGCTATTTCTGCGCCGGTGTTTGTGAAATGTGAGCACTCGCTCCGTCTATATGTGCGTCCCCTTAGAATTCCTCAGTGCCCACCGATGGGTTTGCACTTGTGCACTCTCTCTGGACCATCTGCTTGCACTGTGTCTTAGCAAGCATTTACTGAGTGCCTACTGTGACCTCAGTCACCAAACAAGGGGCAGAGCGTGAGAGCGAGAACTAAGATACAGGCTCCCTGCTCCTGGGCCCTCCAGGGACTCATGATGGCTCCATCCCCCTGACTCATTATTTTCCTATTGGTATAATGGACATACAACTGATACTGTGAAGCACATTTCAACGTACAATTCAGTGGCAATAAATACATTCACTGTTCTACACCTGCCACCTCCATCCATTGCCATACTTTCATCATCCCAAAATGAACTTTTACCCACGGGACCCTAACCCCCCATTCCCCTTCCCCAGCCCTGGCACCCAGCAGCTCCTTTCACCTCTGTGAATGGGAGTGCTCTCCATCCCTCCCAAGTGGTGTCCTCCGGTGTCGGCCCTTTAGGGACTGGCTTATTTCACATGGCATAATGGCCTCAAGGTCTGTCCCTGTGAGCCTGAACCTGACCCACTTTCCCCCCAAAACTGTGGCTCCGCCCTCTCCTGTCTGAGCCGAACTTCCTCAGTCCCCTCTGCTCACCTCACCTTCCTCCTCAGGCTGATGATGTTCCCAGCCAATCTGCAGCTTTGAAGACCTGTTCAGTCTGGATGCCAGGCACATACCCCGGGAGCCTCGGGCCTCACCTACCCCCATCTGT
>NW_027406915.1:0-1576 GCF_003265705.2 Callorhinus ursinus | reverse complement strand
TTGTTTTTCAAATAAATGACTCCTGATTTGGCTATCTCTGGAAATGAGGGTTATTTTAGAGAGAAAAATTATGTTTCAATAACCCACCTTTGTGGATGTTAAATTCTAACTCTGGTTGTGTTTAAATATTTGTTGTTTACCCCAAGCTAGACAACTTGAGGTAAACTTCAGAAAAATCACCACAGTAGCTCATATATAGGCAATCTCCTTGCTTGCTATTCTGTGGGGATAATAACAGGACCCCATGGGCATAGGATTATTTGAACAACTGGAAAATCGGGTTCAGTCCCCAACGACTGTATAACTCAACGAAGACCTTGACTCATTCTATGTGACTGGGATGATGAAATCATTCACTAAAAGCCAGAGCATACCCCACTCCACAGGGTTAATTGTGGACTTACGGAGATAATGGATGACCCCACTTCCATTAAGATTGGGCTGGTTGATGCACTTGGGGATGGCCTGGGCTCCAGACTAGTTTTCTCCCACTTGCCAGTGATTCCTTGTAATTATCATACTAAGGCTGGATCTCCAACAAAAAGCACTTCTTCATGGTTTCAACCCTCATAGTCATACAGATGCTAGAAGCCACCCCTATTGAGGTACAATTGCAAACAGAGGCTTTAGCTAAGCATACCACAGGCTTCCTGGTAAAAGTAGCCTCAACGTCCACTTCAGGACCATCCCTGACCGGAACGACGTCACGTCAGGCCCAGATTGTCATACAGACCAAAGCACTCCAACATATGATAGGAGGCTGACTTAGTAAGTACCAGGTTATGCTTATAGATATGCCCAAAATAATACCTAAAACCTGTCCAACTTTACCCCAGCTACCCTTATGTCTGGACCTGACCATTATACTTCTACAGAGCATAACTGTTCAGAGGTTATTAAATCGACTAGATTTAACATGCCCCTATGAAAACGCAGAGGATAGTTGATTTACCAATGGCAATATTTTCATGGAAAGGGGGTAGGAAAAACTGGCTATGATCTATAATCCGTCTAGCCCAGACTGTTGAGGCCAAAGCCCTGTCAGCAAACACGTCTGCCCCCAAAGCAGAATTAAGAGTGCCCACCTATTCACTGCAGTTGGCAAAAGCCTTAAAAGTATTTATACTGACTCCAAATATGCCTTCCTAGCCCTATATACCCATGGAGCAATTTAAAGAAAAGGGGATTATGATCAAGCCATGATCCCCCAATTCAATATGGGCCTGAAATGACTGCACGTTCAAAGAAGGGCCCTCCAAAACCGAGTAGGCCTTGAAATCCTGACTGCAGTTCAAGGAGGCCCCGTATTAGATGGCTGGCTCCCGGCTGAGACCCAGTGGCTATGCAGCTCTAACCTGTGGCCATGGCTTCCCCCGGACTCGACAGGCCACTGTAATCTTGGGTTTTGCCTGGATGCATGGGAGCATTATGAAAGCCATCACCAACCCAGCAACCTTCCAAATTTAAAGCAACCGTGGACACGTTCTGTGTTCCACTGTGATGGCCACCTGGCATCCATCTCTGTTCCCTCTTTGGGACTGGAGGATGTCGTGTGGCACGTGGAAGCCCTTAAGAA
>NW_027406914.1:0-1576 GCF_003265705.2 Callorhinus ursinus | reverse complement strand
ACACACACACACACACACACACAAATGCAGGGTTTTTTTTTAATGGTTAAGAACTGAATGAGGTCTATATTCTAATTAACAGTAATATACCAATGTCAGTTTCCTAGTTTTGATAGTATACTATAGCTATGTAAGATGTCACCATTGGGAGAAGCTGGGTGAGGCTGAGGTTGTACTATTTTTGCAATTTCCTGCAAGTCTATACTTATTTCAAAATAAAAAAAAATTTAAAAAATCTACCACCCCCCAAAAAAGTCTGCCCCTTCTGACTATTAGGCTGGGCCTCCTGTGACCTAAGCTGGCCAGCATCAACCTCCCTCTTAGGCACAGTATTTGGATAAAGGGAGGTCACGTTACACAAATCAGCCAATCAGAGTCCTCCTTGGGACCTTTCTTGCCTACCAAGGAAGATATAACATGGGGGAGCCCTGACAATGCAATTTGAGCCCCTAGATCCCGCTGTGTCTGAAAGCATAGAACACTGCATTTCCCAATTGTGCAAGCCAATAAATTCCTCTAAAAACATCGGTGTACGATAGGGAGAATCCAAAAGGCCAGCAGTCATAATAATTACTAACTACAGTTTTTGCCTTGTTTCTGTTTCCTTCTATCCAGCTCACTCTGAGTCTTTGAAAACATAGGGTAGAAATTGAGCCACACCCATTAAAGAGCTTAGATGGAAATGAGGATGGTGCAGTTAGCATCAATGTAATGTTTTGAGTGTAGAAATTTTCTGTGAATGCCTGAAATTATACCGTAAAGAAATCTACCTACCCTGAGCAGATAATGGCCCGTGCCAATGAAATTCATTTCTGGGGGCGCCTCTGCCTGCCGCTCCCCCTGCTTGTACTCTCTCTCTCTCTGTCACTCTTAAAGATTTTATTTATTTATTTGACAGAGAGAGACACAGCGAGAGAGGGAACACAAGCAGGGGAAGTGAGAGAGGGAGAAGCAGGCAACCCGCCGAGCAGGGAGCCCAATGCAGGGCTCGATCCCAGGACCCTGAGATCATGACCTGAGCCGAAGGCAGACGCTTAACAACGCAGCCACCCAGACGCCTCTAAATAAATAAAATCTTTAAAAAACAGAAATTCATTTCTGCTTAAGTTGAATGCAATAAGCACAAAACACAAGGAAGCAGATGGAAGATCATAGTCAGAAGTTAAGTCAACTTTCCTATGTGTCAAGGAAGAGAATTTTAGAGAAATATAAACCAGATCTGAATCAAGTAAAAGGTGTCTACCTAGAGAAAAATATCCATATGGAAGATTATTATCTTGTGACAACAAGGCAGCCTCAGTTGCCTAGGTAACTCCCACAGGAAGATGCTAGCCATGTGGCTTTCTTTATAACCTGGCAGGACAGGCTATTATCTCCAGGGTCTGACATCAGGAGCTCCAGATAAATGGGCCTTTGTTTGCCATCTTCCAGGGCATGGCACCAGAAGTTCAATTAAGAACAAGCCAGAGCCTAGAAGTAGACTCACCTAACCCTTCTCACAAGGGAGCTGAAAATATGTTCAACATCATCGGCCATTAGAGAAATGTAAATTAAGACCACAATGTGGTATCACTAG
>NW_027406913.1:0-1576 GCF_003265705.2 Callorhinus ursinus | reverse complement strand
ACACACACACACACACACACACAAATGCAGGGTTTTTTTTTAATGGTTAAGAACTGAATGAGGTCTATATTCTAATTAACAGTAATATACCAATGTCAGTTTCCTAGTTTTGATAGTATACTATAGCTATGTAAGATGTCACCATTGGGAGAAGCTGGGTGAGGCTGAGGTTGTACTATTTTTGCAATTTCCTGCAAGTCTATACTTATTTCAAAATAAAAAAAAATTTAAAAAATCTACCACCCCCCAAAAAAGTCTGCCCCTTCTGACTATTAGGCTGGGCCTCCTGTGACCTAAGCTGGCCAGCATCAACCTCCCTCTTAGGCACAGTATTTGGATAAAGGGAGGTCACGTTACACAAATCAGCCAATCAGAGTCCTCCTTGGGACCTTTCTTGCCTACCAAGGAAGATATAACATGGGGGAGCCCTGACAATGCAATTTGAGCCCCTAGATCCCGCTGTGTCTGAAAGCATAGAACACTGCATTTCCCAATTGTGCAAGCCAATAAATTCCTCTAAAAACATCGGTGTACGATAGGGAGAATCCAAAAGGCCAGCAGTCATAATAATTACTAACTACAGTTTTTGCCTTGTTTCTGTTTCCTTCTATCCAGCTCACTCTGAGTCTTTGAAAACATAGGGTAGAAATTGAGCCACACCCATTAAAGAGCTTAGATGGAAATGAGGATGGTGCAGTTAGCATCAATGTAATGTTTTGAGTGTAGAAATTTTCTGTGAATGCCTGAAATTATACCGTAAAGAAATCTACCTACCCTGAGCAGATAATGGCCCGTGCCAATGAAATTCATTTCTGGGGGCGCCTCTGCCTGCCGCTCCCCCTGCTTGTACTCTCTCTCTCTCTGTCACTCTTAAAGATTTTATTTATTTATTTGACAGAGAGAGACACAGCGAGAGAGGGAACACAAGCAGGGGAAGTGAGAGAGGGAGAAGCAGGCAACCCGCCGAGCAGGGAGCCCAATGCAGGGCTCGATCCCAGGACCCTGAGATCATGACCTGAGCCGAAGGCAGACGCTTAACAACGCAGCCACCCAGACGCCTCTAAATAAATAAAATCTTTAAAAAACAGAAATTCATTTCTGCTTAAGTTGAATGCAATAAGCACAAAACACAAGGAAGCAGATGGAAGATCATAGTCAGAAGTTAAGTCAACTTTCCTATGTGTCAAGGAAGAGAATTTTAGAGAAATATAAACCAGATCTGAATCAAGTAAAAGGTGTCTACCTAGAGAAAAATATCCATATGGAAGATTATTATCTTGTGACAACAAGGCAGCCTCAGTTGCCTAGGTAACTCCCACAGGAAGATGCTAGCCATGTGGCTTTCTTTATAACCTGGCAGGACAGGCTATTATCTCCAGGGTCTGACATCAGGAGCTCCAGATAAATGGGCCTTTGTTTGCCATCTTCCAGGGCATGGCACCAGAAGTTCAATTAAGAACAAGCCAGAGCCTAGAAGTAGACTCACCTAACCCTTCTCACAAGGGAGCTGAAAATATGTTCAACATCATCGGCCATTAGAGAAATGTAAATTAAGACCACAATGTGGTATCACTAG
>NW_027406912.1:0-1577 GCF_003265705.2 Callorhinus ursinus | reverse complement strand
GAAGTGAAATCAAGAGCCACATGCCAATGGACTGAGCCACCCAGGTGCTCCTCATCATGAATTTTGTGTGGGAAAAGATCTATGAAAAAAGACAAAGTTTTAACCTTAATAGAAGAATTTGTTTAAATTGAAAAATAGTAAATTTAAGAACATCTCTTTACCAAAAGTTCCATGAAGACAGGCAATGCACACAATGTGTGTGTGAGTGTGACTGAGTGTGTGTGTGAGTTTGTCTATCTCAAAGAAAGAACTATCCAAAGAATTCCTACAAATTAATAATAAAAAGACAGAAAATCTAAAAGAACAGTCACTTCACCTATCCAAATGGCCAATGCATAAAAACGTATTTAACTTCAGGGTACTTTGCTAAGTGAAATAATTCAGACAGAGGAAGACAAATACCATAAGATTTCACTTACATGAGGAATCTAAAAAGCAAAACGAATAAAAGCAGGAACAGACCCACAAATACAGGGAACAAACTGTTGCCAGAGGAGAGGGATAGGGATGTGCAAAATGAGTGAAGGGGAGTGGGAGGTACAGGCTTCCAGTTATGGAATGAATAAGTTAAGGGAATTAAATGTACAGCATAAGGGATATAGTCAGGTGTATCATAATGGTGTTGTATGGTGACAGAGGTTAGCTACACTTGTGATGAGTATAGCATAACATAGAGAGTCGTTGAATATGTTGTACACCTGAAACTAAAGTATCATTATGTGTCAAATATACTTCAATTAAAAGTTGAAAATAAAAAAATAAATGCAAATAGAAAAGGAAATGTACTTGCTAATCATGAGGGAAAATTATAATGACAAAACAGGGTCATTACACACATTCAAATATTGCTCCACAAGAATGTTGTATTTTACTCTGAAAGGAATGCAGCTCCTCAAGGTTTGCATCAGCAGAAGTTTGAAAGCACATATGGGAGTGGATGTTAAAGAATATGAAATATAACATTTGAATGATCTGAATTTAATGGCATTGGTGCTATCATCCAGAGCACAGGTTATGATGAACTGGCTGTCTTCCACATTGGCTACCTGAAGTTTGAACTCAATGACAGTCTATGGTAAATAAGGTTGAAAAGCTGGAAAGTCCCTGGTACCCTGTGGAAAAAGGAATCAGTGGGCTCCTGAAGATGGGAATTTTGGAGTTTCTCTAATGCAATATGCTCAGCCACCCTCTACACATACCATGTGAAAAGCCTGGAGAACATTTTCTTCATGAAGGCATTAAGAAATTATTTGGCAAGGGGGGCATTAGTATTCTTAAAATGTTCTGTGGTATCTAACTCCCGAGGACCAGTGATGATGGTGGGGTATGCAGCAGTGGAATTGGGCCACCTGATATTGAAAATAATGATAAAATCATGATGTCCTGGAAAATTAGGTGCCGTCCTAACAAGGTGGAACTCATTACTACAATTAAGCCACATGAGTTTTGGCCTACAGGGATCTGTGGTGCTGGATAATTTATCACAGGATTCTTAAAAATAAAATATTTGGTGACCTACTAAGATGTTAGTTGGAATATATTAGTAGAAAAAAATATGGGTCTAAGGGCAGAAAGAT
>NW_027406911.1:0-1577 GCF_003265705.2 Callorhinus ursinus | reverse complement strand
GATGTCGGACCTAGAGTTCAGAATCATGACTTTAAAGATACTAGCTGGGCTTGAAAAAAGCGTGGAAGTTATTAGAGAAACCCTTTCTGGAGAAATAAAAGAACTAAAATCTAACCAAATCGAAATCAAAAAGGCTATTGATGAGGTGCAATCCAAAATGGGGGCACTAACTGCTAGGATAAATGAGGCAGAAGAGAGAATCAGCGATATAGAAGACCAAATGATGGAAAATAAAGAGGCTGAGAAAAAGAGAGAGAAACAACTACAGGATCACGAGGGCAGAATTCGAGAGATAAGTGATACGATAAGACGAAACAACATTAGAATAATTGGGATCCCAGAAGAAGAAGAAGAGAGAGAGAGGGGGGCAGAAGGTATATTGGAGCAAATTATAGCAGAAAACTTCCCTAATGTGAGGAAGGAAACAGGCATTAAAATCCAGGAGGCACAGAGAACCCCTCTCAAAATCAATAAAAATAGGTCAACACCCCGACATCTAATAGTAAAACTTACGAGTCTCAGAGACAAAGAGAAAATCCTGAAAGCAGCTCGGGAGAAGAGATATGTAACCTACAATGGTAGAAACATTAGATTGGCAACAGACCTATCCACAGAGACGTGGCAGGCCAGAAAGGACTGGCAAGATATCTTCAGAGCACTAAACGAGAAAAATATGCAGCCAAGAATACTATATCCAGCTAGGCTATCACTGAAAATAGAAGGAGAAATAAAAAGCTTCCAGAACAAACAAAAACTAAAGGAATTTGCAAACACGAAACCAGCCCTCCAAGAAATATTGAGAGGGGTCCTCTAAGCAAAGAGAGAACCTAAAAGCAGCAAAGAGCAGAAACGAACACAGACAACAGACAGTTAACAGTCACCTTACAGGTAATACAATGGCACTAAATTCATACCTTTCAATAGTTACCCTGAATGTAAATGGGCTCAATGCCCCAATCAAAAGACACAGGCTATCAGATTGGATTAAAAAACAAGACCCATCAATATGCTGTCTGCAAGAGACTCATTTTAGACCCAAAGACACC
The DNA here is from genome assembly GCF_003265705.2 of Callorhinus ursinus. Lineage (NCBI taxonomy): Eukaryota > Metazoa > Chordata > Mammalia > Carnivora > Otariidae > Callorhinus > Callorhinus ursinus. The sequence goes on along the minus strand of NW_027406911.1, from coordinate 531 downwards.
CCCAGATTGAAAGTGAGGGGGTGGAAAACCATTTACCATGCTAATGGACACCAAAAGAAAGCTGGGGTGGCAATCCTTATATCAGACAAACTAGATTTTAAAACAAAGACTGTAATAAGAGATGAGGAAGGACACTATATCCTACTTAAAGGGTCTATCCAAAAAGAAGATCTAACAATTGTAAATATCTATGCCCCAAACATGGGAGCAGCCAATTATATAAGGCAATTAATAACAAAAGCAAAGAAACACATTGACAACAATACAATAATAGTGGGGGACTTTAACACCCCCTGACTGAAATGGACAGATCATTTAAGCAAAAGATCAACAAGGAAATAAAGACTTTAAATGACACACTGGACCAAATGGACTTCACAGACATATTCAGAACATTCCATCCCAAAGCAACGGAATACACATTCTTCTCTAGTGCCCATGGAACATTCTCCAGAATTGATCACATCAATTGATCACATCAATAGGTCACAAATCAGGTCTCAATCGGTACCAAAAGATTGGGATCATTCC
>NW_027406910.1:0-1673 GCF_003265705.2 Callorhinus ursinus | reverse complement strand
CAGAAGATAATTTGGGGGTCTGGGACAAAGCTGTGGAAGAGATCCTAGGCCCTGAGTACAGAGGAGTCATTGACTAAGTAAGGTCTTCCAGAGGAAGGGTAGGTGCTCCAGCCTGGAAGGAGAAGGGGAGACTTTAGGAAAATAACCTGAATACTGGGGTGAGAGGCAGGCTCAGATTCATAAGGTGCGGAGACACTTTGGGTACATGAAGGTCTTGCTGGAAGCTTTTGCCTTCCAGGCAATGTTGTCCAAGGGGGTGAAGTCTCTGCAGCCACTCATCCAAGATGGAATAAAAGGGGAGCTGGAAGAAGTGTGGTCATCTCTAGGAGTGGATTTGTGACAAGTTTTAATATTTGTCAGGGGACTAAATAAATAATTTAAAACCATCAATTCAGATAGACTAATCCACAAGAAACGACTCCTGGGTGATTGTGATTTGCAGCCTGGCTTAAAGACATTACTATACCGTATGAATCATCACCTTCTCCTAATGGTGGGCAGAGGTCTCCATGGCTCTGAGAAAGTGTCGGTGAAGCATGCAGAGATGACCCTGAGCACAACCTTCCTCACACCACCAACACTATCAGACATACTGATTTCTAGAACCCAAGATCAGCTGATTAGTTCACCCCATTTGAACAGGAAGAAAAGGATAAGCTTTTGTCCATACAGAACTATTTCTTTAAAAACGATTTTGCCCCTAGAACTACCATTCACACTGTGGCAAATTTGAGTCTGGACCCAGGTGTGAAGGTTCCAAACTCTGGCCTCCACAGCAAGCATTTCTTGACTACATGTTCTTATGGGATGCAGAATTTTGAAGAACAAATGTGACAAGAAGATGAGGGAACCAGGGAAGAGGGAGGCCAGTTATCATATGATTTCACTTATTTGTGAAACATAAGGAATGGTATGGATGATATTAGGAGAAGGAAGGGAAAAACGAAGTGGGGGAAATCAGAGGGGGAGATGAACCATGAGAGACTATGGACCAAGAAACAAAATGAGGGTTTCAGAGGTTCCAAATATGAGTGAAATCATATGGTATTTGCCTATCTGTGACTGACTAATTTCAAGTAGCATTATACCCTCTTTTTTCATCCACATCATTGCAAATGGCAAGGTTTCGTTTTTCTTGGTGGCTGAGTATCATTCCATTGTGTATATATAATAAATCTTCTTTATCCAGATTTCAAAAAGAACTGTATTTGCACCCTGCTGCTGATAATACTTTGCAGTCGCTTCCTCAAGCAGACTCCCTCATCTCCACTGTACCCTCAGCTACATCACAGCACATTCACCTCTCCACACTTCCTCCCTTCCAAACGGTGGTCCCTTGTCTACATGTAGACTTGCAGCATTTATATTCTTAGATCTCTGATTGATTTCTTGGGTGTTCAGAATGATTTGATAAGTATGTAGTTGTATTTGAGGGTTGAGACAAATTAACTCTTCCCATCAGTACTTTCTGATTGGATGCTGGACATGAAGACTGTGAACCTGGTGACAGACTGGCTTTTGTTGCCCCACTTCTATGAGAGCTGAATGTGCTTTTGGCAAGTTGGTAATGATTTCTGACACAGCTTCATCCTTTCCAGGTTTATGTTCATTGTGGGAAGATGTACGCAAGATATATCTACCATTTACAACACTTTTATATAAGCTTTGATGGA
>NW_027406909.1:0-1578 GCF_003265705.2 Callorhinus ursinus | reverse complement strand
TAGAAGGTGTAAAAGCAGAAACTCAGGAGCAAAATAGCTGAGGAAATTATAAGAAACTATAATTTTGGTTTTCTTACACCATACACTAAAAGAAACCCGTTTTAAATAATATGAAAGCCTGCATTTAGAATAACAAGTACAATTATACTTTATTTACAAATCTATCATGTATATGGCCCATAGGAAACATTAATGTACCGTGTTAGAGTATTGTCTTTGGGCTTTAAAACACCCTGTTCTCCCAATTTACATTAAATTAGGAGACACCTGATTTTAGTCATTATTTCTTAAAAATGACTTTAAATAATGCAAATTTGTTCAAAATGGAATATTTTAAACACATTTTATTAATTTTGTCAATTCTGAAAAAAAGCATACCTGAAAAAACAGCACTTACCATAACATACTGGTGTATGAGACCAACCATCGTTATCACACACTATGGAACCTGTGCGCCCATCTCTGCTTTCAAATCCGTCATGGCATTCATAGTCCAACTTGTCATTGAGTTTAAACCATGTGCCATTGCTTTTGATTCTGGCATTCTCCAACACTGGCACGTCACAAGATTCTAATGCATAATACAATTGAAGGTTTCATTTCTAATATTATTTAATGGACAATGTAATTAAGTCTCATCCCAGGGAGATAAAAACAGCTTTATTAATTAGTATGTGCTAATAAATTATCATATTAAAAGAATATAAGACTACCAGTGATAAATCATCATCCTGAAAAAGTTACTCAAAATGAAAAAATATGTTTCTACACAGCGTTTTTCTTATGACTTAAACACTGTGAAAAATTTATTCTAGGAATACTTTTTTCAATCAATTATACTTATGTGTTTATCCCATGCTTGTAATAAAATAGGCCATTACAGATGTATCATACTTTTTCTAGCAAAGCAGAATAGCATTTTGAGAATTAAGATGACATACTCATTAGCAGTGTGACAAATAGGCCAGATTAGTCGAATAAGATTAGTTTTCAACAATGCAAGTAAATTTTTAAGCATTCTATAAAACTCTACAACATAATAATTTCCAAAGCTCATATGCTGATTTTTTTTACCCAAGTGTATTCCTAATGGCTGTGTATTCTTTTAAACTTACCAAGATTGAACAGAGAGATAACTTTATTGTTTATCATTTGTTATAAGAAGGTAAAGTGTTAAAAGTCTCAATTTTTGCTAACACTATACTAGAATGATGTTAATAAGGGTTTAAATAATTCATCTCAAATATACTGTGTTATGTAGCCAGCTACATTAAAGCTTTAAAAAAGAAAGGAAACTAGTGAAAAAAAGAGAGATTTTTCTCTTCCATAATAAGAGTATTTTAATGGATAACTGATTACAATTTAATATAAAATGAGTTCGATATGGGAACAACTTCTATCATTTTTTTCCTGTGGCTAGTGTCCATAGTAAGCATGGAAATTGAAAAAAATAAGGAAGTGAAAACAGTAGAAATGGATATTCAAATATCCACTTTACTTAAAGTGAATATGCTAAATATCAGTTCAAAATATCACTGTGTAGCTTTGGAGTATAAGATAAACTGAGCAAATCGTTCT
>NW_027406908.1:195-1578 GCF_003265705.2 Callorhinus ursinus | reverse complement strand
CCATCTTGCTCCGCCCCCCCTTTCGTGTAGTATCTTGATAGATTTTAGTTTCAAGTTTATTCTGGTCTTTCAAAAGGACTTGGGCAATTTTCTCCCATTAATTATGAATTCAATTTATTTCATAGACCTAGGACTATTTAGAGTTTCTATTTCTTCTTGTGTGTGTTTTGTTAAGTTGCATTTTCCTAGGATTTCATTCATTTCATCTATTTTTTCAAATTGATTTACATAGAGTTGTTTATGATATCCTATTAACTGTTCACATATATGCATTCTATTATGGGTGATTTGTGCATTACACATATTTTTCTTCATTAGTCTTGCTAGTAGTTTATCAAATTTATTAGTCCTTTCAAATGATCAACCCTTTATTTTGTTGATTTTCTCAACTGTGCATTTATGTTGCCTTTTTATATTTTTCTACCATCTGTTTTCTTTAAAATTAATTTGATGCTTTTTTACTAAATAATTAATGTCTCCTCTCCCTTGCTTTATTATAAAAGAAATGTAGCTACTGTTTCTCTTTTCCTTTTATAGTCTTTTATTTTTTAGCTTGATCAACGTGTGGTAGACAGAATAAAGAGTGTCCCAAAAATGCCTGTGTTCTAATCCTTGGAATCTGTGAATATGTTACCTTGCATGGCAAAAAAAAAAAAAAAAAAAAAAAGACTTTGAACAAGTGATCAGTTGGAGAATTTGAAATGGGAAGATTTTCCTGGATTATCTGTGTGGGCTCAAAGAAATCAAAAGGGTCTGGAGAAGAGAAAGAGGGAGTTAAGAAAGTCAGACAAGGAAATGTAACCATGGAAGCAGAGGGAGAGAATGGAGATTTAAAGATGTTACTTTGTTGGCTCTGAAGATGGAGAAAGGAGCCAAGAGCCAAAGAATGCATGTAGCCTTGAGAGCTGGAAAAGGCAAGAAAGTGTATTCTCCCCAAGGTATATGAAACGCATCAAACCTCCAGACATCTTGATTTTAGCCTAATGAGAATAATTTTAGACTTCTGACCTCCAGATTTTAAGATGATAAATTTGTGTTTTTCAAGAGCTAAATTTTTAGGCATTTGTTACAACAGCACTAGGAAACTAATATCACATATTTGACCAATTTTTTGTTACGGTTTCATTTGAACCTCGCTTTTTCCAGCTAGATTCAATCTTTTCCTCCTCAGCTACATCCTCAGTGGTTTCTTCCAGGTGGGTCAATGGATATTAAGCTTTACATTTCTTAAATGCCTTGACTTCACTCTGACACCTGCCATATAGTATAAAGGTACAACAAGTGTAAGCACTCTCAAGTCGGGTACTGTAAAGATAACAATTTAGCGACCTTATTTATTTATTTTTTAAATTTTATTTTATTATGTTATGTTAATCACCATAC
>NW_027406908.1:0-95 GCF_003265705.2 Callorhinus ursinus | reverse complement strand
TTAACATATAATGTATTATTTGTTTCAGAGGTACAGGTCCGTGATTCGTCAGTCTTACACAATTCACAGTGTTCACCATAGCACATACCCTCCGC
>NW_027406907.1:0-1578 GCF_003265705.2 Callorhinus ursinus | reverse complement strand
TGTCCCCACAGACCAGGGGCCCTCAGGAAGAGGAGTCACCCCCTGATATCTTTGGTGGTGAGTGTAGGGCTGTGAACTCCATGGGTAGTAACTGCACCTGGGCTGGTGATCCAGAATTTGTGGCAAGTCAGATCTCTGAGAGAAGAGGAAGGACACACAGCTGCCCACCCAGGCCCTCCGGGGAGAGAAGTCAGTCACAGATAGAGATGGGAGGGGGTGTCCGTGTTCTGGGAATGAATGGGGGTCTGACCTCTAACTGGAGGAGGTCCCTGTTGTCTCTCCTGAATCTAGGAGGGGGAAGGTCCGACAGCTTCATCGGGCACGTGCTGGCCCCCTCTATGCTGAGGCCAGCTTCCTGGATCTGCAGGAAAAGCTTCTGACCTCAGATGACACAGGAGTGACATGCTTCCTTGTGTGGTTTCCCTCACGCATTTAATGAGTATTTACTGGGCATCTGTGATGTGTCAGGCCCTGGGCTGGGTCCAGGGAGCTCCACAGAGAACAGGACAGATGTGGGCCCTGGACTCATGGGGTTTCCCTTGCAACAGGACCACGGGCAGTCAGGAAATCATGGCACTGAGGATTCAATTAGAATCGAGAGAAGGTCAGGAAGGGAAAGTGTCTGGTACGTCTGGAGCATGTCAGGGGGTCTTAGCTGATGGTGGGTCCCATGGAGCACTCCTGAGAAAGTGACCCGTGGCTGAGACTGGATATATGAGTGGACCTTCGCCCCTCATAGGACAGAGGGTGTGGAGGGACTAGCTGCCCATAGAGGGACAGTCTCAGGGGACAGACACCCAGCTGGCCGGAGGACCTTGAGGGGGTCCAGTGCGGGGATCCTGGAGAGCCAGGAGGACTGTGACGGGGTGAGGCCGGGGAGGGTCAGACCCTGCTGGGCTGTGGGTGCTGAAAAAGGCGCCCAGGAGTAGAGCAGCTCTGCCGCCCTCTGGTGGACTTTGCAGGAAATGCGGACGAAAAAGTCCCTCTATCCAGTTGTATTATTTTTTTAAAAGTTTGTACTTGAAATAATATTTCTTATATGCATATATAACTTTTAACCACTTTATTGAATTATAGTTGACATAGAAGTAACTTAACATGTTGAAAGTATACAATTTAATAAGTTTTGCCATGGGCATGCGGAGAAGTCATTCCTAGAAGTCATTCCGTGAAGACACTGAATATGTCCTTTCCTCTCAAAAATCTCATGTCCTTTTTATTTTTTCATTCTACCCCCTCTGACCCTCCTTCCCCACGTTTCCATGAAACCTTACATTTGCTTTTGTTGTTACTGATTAGTGTGCATTTTTTAGGATTTTGAGAAGTAGAATCATACAATATAATTTGGGGCCGGGGTTGACTTCTTTACTCAGTATCATGTTTTTAAATTAACCCATTGCTCCATGTTATTGAAGTTACACTTTTTTTCTTTTTTATCCCTTAGTTATATTACATTGGTAGGATGCGGAAAGTTTTTTTTTTTATTATTCATTCACTCATTTATGCACATTTGTGTTGTTTCCAACTCTGGGCGATTACAAGTACACCTGCCAGGAACTTGTGGGCAGGAGTCTTTGA
>NW_027406906.1:0-1514 GCF_003265705.2 Callorhinus ursinus | reverse complement strand
GGGTTCCCATAAACTGCGATTGGCGACACAGTCAGGCCACGGACCCTTGAGCAGGGACCCAACAAGCGGCAGATCCGGGGAGACACCCCTCTCTTCACCGGGAGGAGTGGGGTGGAGCGCACCCCAGGGATCTGCTGGGTTTGGAGACTCCACACCAAGTCGGGTGCCAGACATAGAAACGCTCAGTCAGAGGCCAGGGGAGCACGGAGTGCGGCTGGAGACGGGGTACACGGGAGTGAGTGACTGCTTTTCTCTGGGGATGCACTGAGGAGCGGGGCCCCAAGTTCTCAGCTCCTCCGGGTAGAGATTGGGAGGCCACCATTTTCACTCTCCTCCTCCAAAGCTGTTCGGAAAGCTTGCAGGAAACAAAAGCTCCCAAGAGGAAACCCGAGCAGATTGCTTAGCCTAGACCAACAAGGGCGGGGCAATTCCACCTCTGGCAAAGGAATTTGGGAACCACGGCAACAGGCCCCTCCCCCAGAAGATCAGCACAAACAGCCAGCCAAGACCAAGTTTACCGATCAAGGAGAACGGGAGAATTCCAGCACTAGGGGTATACTGCACATAGAATTCATGGCTTTTTTTTTACCTTGATTCATTAGTTTTTCAAAGTTAATTTTTTTAACTGTTTTTTTTTATTTTTCTTTTTCCCCTTTTCAACCATTATCTTATCAATCCCTTTTTGAAACAAAAAACATTTTTATTTTCATTTTTAGGGTCATATTCTATCCCTTCATAGTAGATACCGTTATTTTTGGCATATATATAGAAGTTGTACTCTCTTTAAAATATTGATATACAGTTTCTTCTAACAGATCAAAATATACCCTAAATCACTAGTGTATGGCTTTGTTCTAGTCTCCTACCTGATCAATTTCTCTCCCTTTTTTTTTTAAATCTTCTTCTTTATTTTTTCAAACAACTTCTTATCTTATTAATTCCTTTTATAAAATCTTTTATAATTTTCATCTTTATATTCATCTTCCATCCCTTCATTGTATCAACCCTTATTTTGTACATATATGTCTTTCTTTCTTTAAAATTTTAGGAGGCACTTTCTTCTAACAGACCAAAATACACCCAAAATCTAGGGTTTGGCACTGATCTATGCACTAGACTGATCATTTATGATCATAATCTGTTTTTTTTTCTTTTGTTCTGTTTTTGTTGTTTTTATCTTTTTCTTTTTTTCTCTTTCTTTTTTCTTTCTTTCCCTTTGTTTTCCCCTGGTTTCAGGTCTTTTCTGATTTGTTTAGAGTATATTTACTGAGGACGTTGTTAACCTGTTAGCATTTTGTTCTCTCATTCATCCATTCTCCTCTGGACAAAATGACAAGATGAAAGACATCACCAGCAAAAAAAGAAGAGGTAGTACCATCTGCCAGGGACCTACTCAATACGGACATTAGTACGATGTCAGACCTAGAGTTCAGAATCATGATTTTAAAGATACTAGCTGGGCTTGAAAAAAGCATGGAAGTTATTAGAGAAACCCTTTCGGGAGAAATAAAAGA
>NW_027406905.1:0-1578 GCF_003265705.2 Callorhinus ursinus | reverse complement strand
ACTTCTTTCTCCTGCAGTGGTACATGACACAGTATTTGTGTCTTCATTGCGAACGTTGGAAATTGCTTCCATCTTCTTCCCTGTAGGTGGTAGTGGAAAGACTATTTCTTTGCAGTTTTGATTCCTGAGAGATGCGTATAAGAACCTTCCCTTAAAGAGCAACACATATATCTCCAAGGGCTTCTATCTTCAAGAACGAAGATGTTCACACGACAGCCTGTTTGACGTGGCCTTGTTTTTCAGAGTTCAGTGTAAGTGTACTAGGCCTGAGGCGAGGCCACGTCCATTTGAAGACCCACCAACTTGCATGACACAGGACTTAAAGGAGAGAAAACCTCCGCACAACGTGTTCCCCGCTGTACAGGGTCGTGCATTCCAACTCTTTCCTTGCACACAAGGTTTAACAAGCTGCTTCCAACCTTACGAAAAGAGATGGTAGTCGAAGGACGGCAACACTATAGATTTGTTCTTAGAGTTAAAAAAACGTATGCCATCTTCCTTAGGCTTGTTCACCTCATCCATTTCCATACATCGTTCTTCATGTCACGACGGTAGACACATTCGACACGGAGAGTTAAGTCTAGTCCATGTCCCTTACGCCTTCACCCCCAATACGGAAAACACTTTCACCTCACTGACACTATAGGACAGCTGAGGGAAGCCACTTCACAAGAGGTTTCACCAGCACCGTCACAGGTCCCATTCAAGATGCCTTCACTGTTGCATGCTAAAGTGCTTCTCATCCTTACGTGTATGGTTTCCTGATGGATTTCCTTCTCACAATGAAAACCTTGACCCGTTCCATCTGCTCTCTCTCCTACTCTTGAAAACACTTCTCACGGAACAAGATTCGAATGGGGACAGATATTCTACACTAAGTATGTCTGTGGGACAGGCACGGGGCACATTCCTTGCGATTTCACACTTACGTTGGAAAAGTCTACCATGTTCATGGAAGATGTTAGTAGAAACACGGTTTTTGTGCAGTGGTGTTTCATCAGACTGAAGAGTACTCCCTTTGTTGAGGATTCAACACATACGTTTTGTGACTATGAATTCCTCGCGCACCCAGATGTCAGCTCGAAGCCGCGTTTGAGATAGACTTGGTTCGCAGGGATTCGTGTATGCCTTTCCTCTCGTAACTCGCATACTTTGTAAGACGCTTCTATCTTCGTGACCCATGCATGGTGTTCGTTGTGAAAAGCCCTCCGTAAGAAGTTGTTCCGCGATTAAGGTAGATCACGCTTCCCCTCTGCTTTCTTTTACACTTTGCCTCAAGCCGCTTCGTTTCTTAGCAGAGGAGATGGTAGTCGAAGGACCGCACCTCCACAGCGTTGTTTTGTAGAACTAAGTGTATAGCACGTTTCTTACGCTTCCTCCGATTTCCAAGACACACACCTCTATAGAGGACAACTTCTGACTTGGTGGTAACATTCGACCCACATTTTTCTTCACAAATCAGCCTAGGGCATTTTCCTTACGCTTTCACGCAAAGAACTGAAAACGCTTCTAGCTTCCCGAAACAAGATCTGAGTTGGGAGAAACTTTCGACACAACAACTTTCTTAAGCAGTGGTAC
>NW_027406904.1:0-1579 GCF_003265705.2 Callorhinus ursinus | reverse complement strand
AAAGGGATCCTATACTTCTAAGTTTACATTGTATTATGACATTGAGCATTTTTTTGCGTGTTAGGAGCTCTTTGCATTTCCTTATTTGTAAACCGTTTGTATGTATCAGAGGAAAACTATTTTGGAAAAGAACATGTTTTGACGAAGAAACAAGACAAAATAAATAAAAGTAGAGTTTATAAGTAAAATAGTTACCATATGGGGCGCCTGGATAGCTCAGTCGTTAAGGGTCTGCCTTCGGCTCAGGTCAGGATCGCACGGTCCTGGGATGGAGCCCCGTCTGTCTCCGTGCTTGGCGGGAAGACAGCTTCTCCCTCTTCCACTCCCCCTGCTTGTGTTTCCTCTCTCACTATGTCTCTCTCTGTCAAATAAATAAATATGTTAAAAAACAAAAGAGCAAAGTCAGATGCTTAACCCACTGAGCCACCTAGGCGCCCTGTATTCTACTACTTTAGATACCTCTTACAAGTAGAATCATACAGTATTTGTCTTTTTGTGCCTGGCTTATGTCACTTAGCATAATGTCCTCACAGTTTATCCATGATGTAGGCTATGATAGGATTCCCTTCCTTTTTAAGGCTGAAGAATATTCCCTCAGATATATATACCACATTCTGTTTATCTATTGAGCCATTGATGGATATTTGGGTTACTTCTGCTTATTGGCTTTTCTGAATACTGCTGCTAATGAACATGGGTATGCAAAAATCTCTTCAAGAACCTGTTTTCACTTGTTTTGGGTATATATCATAACTCGGATTGCTGGATCATATACTGTTGTATTTTAAAATTTTGGGGGAACCTCCATACTACTTTCCATAGTGGTTATACTATTTTACAAGCCCACAAACAAAATTAAAAACTTTTGTGCTTCAAAGCACATTATCAAGTGAAAAAACAACGTACAGAATGGGATTTGCAAATCATAAATCTGGTAAGAGATTCCTATCTGGACTGTTTAAAGAACTCTTATAATGCAATAAAAGTACTAAAAAATTAAAATTCAAGTGATCCAATTAATACACAGGCAAAGACTTCAGTAAATATTTCACTAAAGAAGATATGCAAATGGCCAATAACCACAGGGCGCTCAGTTGTTTGAGCAACTACCTTCGGCTCAGGTCATGATCCTGGAGTCCTGGGATGGAGTCCCCATCGGGCTCCAGTCCGCATCGGGCTCCCTGCTCAGCGGGCAGTCTACTTTTCCCTCTGACCCTCCCCGCTCTCGTGCTCTCTCTTTCTCATTCTCTCAAATAAACCAATAAAATCTTAAAAAAAAACAAATGGCCAATAAGCACATAAAAAGAAATTCAGCATCATTAATCCTTAGGGAAATACAAATCAAATATCTACCTATTGAATTATGTTGGATATCTGCCTAATAATCCATTAAGGATGTCTCAAATTTCTTTAACTTTTTAAAAAGATTTATTTATTTTAGAGAGAGAGAATGTGTCTCTGAGAGTAGGGTGGGGTGGGGAGAGGCAGAGGCAGAGGGAGAGGGAGTGGGAGAGGGAGAGAAGCAGACACTCTACTGAGTGAAGAGCCCAACTTGGGGTTAGATCTCATGACCCTGAGA
>NW_027406903.1:0-1579 GCF_003265705.2 Callorhinus ursinus | reverse complement strand
GAGACGGTTTCTCACCGATGCTTTTGTGTTCTTGCTTTTTTTCCCCCGGAGAGTGAAGTGTATGCGCTTTATTCCTAGGCTTCCGTACACACCCTTGAGAAGCCTCCCGTAAGCCAGAAAAAGCCGTGAGTTGAAAGAGGCCTTCCACGCAGACCTCCTTCTCAGAGCGAAGCCTGTCACACTTTTCCTTGGGCCTCCACACGCACTTTAGAAAAACTTCCACAGGTAATGTGTGAGTTGAAGAACGGGTTTTCTATAGCGATTTTGCATGGGGATAAGTATATATGGCAGTTGGGCTTAGGCTTACACACACACATTGGAAACGGCTTCTCTCTTCGTGAAACAAGATATGCGCTGAACGTTGCGTTCGGCACAAGCTTGCTTTTCACACTTCAGCCCATGGTACATTCCCTAGGCTTCCACACGCGCACTGGGTATCCCTTCCCTAAACATGAACCAAGACGCGGGAGAAAGCTGCATTCTACAGCACCGTGTTTTCCGAGTTTCGTATAGAACGCTTGCGTTGTGCTTCCACACCCCCTTGTGCAACTGCTTCGATATATCTCAGGAGAGGGTTTCGCTTGAAAGACGGTCTCCCTCCGTCGTGCTCTTTTCTCTGAGTTAAGGATAGGGCACTCTCCTTATGCCTGCATACGTACACTTGCAATCTCTACTGACTTCATGACCCCGTCCATATGCTAGGCTGAAGGACCCATTGAGCACGGAGTTGTTTCTCAGAGATGAGTACAGGGCACGGCACGTTCCATGTGCTTCCACCACGACAATTCAAAAGGCTCCCGTCTCCAAGGCAAAGGATATCAGGTGAAAGAAGGTTTCGCAAAAGCGTGGTTGCCTCTTAGAGGGCGGTCTACTGCGCTCTCCTGACGCTTCCATGCCTACATATGGAAACGCTTCTGGTCTCACGAAAGAATGCGTCAGTTGAAAGCTGCCTTGTACCCCCGACGCGTTTCTCGGAGTTAGGTCCAGGGAACGGGCCCTATGCGATCTCACGCAGCCTTGAGATGCCTCAGCTCTTTTCTATCGTCAGGGAGACGTTTCTCGGAGTTCGGTCCAAGGAAGGGTAGTAAATAGTACGGTACTTTCATGATACATCCACACCCAAATATTGAAATGTTTATCCCTCCAGGATACCTGAAGATATTAGTGGAGAATTGCCGTATACGCAGACTTGTTTTTCTAAGGTGAGTACATGGCATTTTTCTTATTCACGCACACACACAGACACACACACACACACACACACACACACACAGAGATGAACATGTTTCTGTCCCGTCAGGATAAAAGGTGTTCGTTGAGAGACGGTTTCTCGCCGATGCTTTTGGGTTCTTGCTTTTTTTCACCCCGGAGAGTGAAGTGTATGTGCTTTATACCTAGGCTTCCCTACACACCCTTGAGAAGCCTCCCATAAGCCAGAAACAAGCCGTGAGTTGAAAGAGGTGTTCCACGCAGACCTCCTTCTCAGACCGTAGCCTGTCACACTTTTCCTTGGACCTCCCCACTCCCTTTAGAAAACTTCCTCAGGAATGCTGTGAGTTGAAGGACGGGTATTCTACAG
>NW_027406902.1:0-1579 GCF_003265705.2 Callorhinus ursinus | reverse complement strand
AAAGGGATCCTATACTTCTAAGTTTACATTGTATTATGACATTGAGCATTTTTTTGCGTGTTAGGAGCTCTTTGCATTTCCTTATTTGTAAACCGTTTGTATGTATCAGAGGAAAACTATTTTGGAAAAGAACATGTTTTGACGAAGAAACAAGACAAAATAAATAAAAGTAGAGTTTATAAGTAAAATAGTTACCATATGGGGCGCCTGGATAGCTCAGTCGTTAAGGGTCTGCCTTCGGCTCAGGTCAGGATCGCACGGTCCTGGGATGGAGCCCCGTCTGTCTCCGTGCTTGGCGGGAAGACAGCTTCTCCCTCTTCCACTCCCCCTGCTTGTGTTTCCTCTCTCACTATGTCTCTCTCTGTCAAATAAATAAATATGTTAAAAAACAAAAGAGCAAAGTCAGATGCTTAACCCACTGAGCCACCTAGGCGCCCTGTATTCTACTACTTTAGATACCTCTTACAAGTAGAATCATACAGTATTTGTCTTTTTGTGCCTGGCTTATGTCACTTAGCATAATGTCCTCACAGTTTATCCATGATGTAGGCTATGATAGGATTCCCTTCCTTTTTAAGGCTGAAGAATATTCCCTCAGATATATATACCACATTCTGTTTATCTATTGAGCCATTGATGGATATTTGGGTTACTTCTGCTTATTGGCTTTTCTGAATACTGCTGCTAATGAACATGGGTATGCAAAAATCTCTTCAAGAACCTGTTTTCACTTGTTTTGGGTATATATCATAACTCGGATTGCTGGATCATATACTGTTGTATTTTAAAATTTTGGGGGAACCTCCATACTACTTTCCATAGTGGTTATACTATTTTACAAGCCCACAAACAAAATTAAAAACTTTTGTGCTTCAAAGCACATTATCAAGTGAAAAAACAACGTACAGAATGGGATTTGCAAATCATAAATCTGGTAAGAGATTCCTATCTGGACTGTTTAAAGAACTCTTATAATGCAATAAAAGTACTAAAAAATTAAAATTCAAGTGATCCAATTAATACACAGGCAAAGACTTCAGTAAATATTTCACTAAAGAAGATATGCAAATGGCCAATAACCACAGGGCGCTCAGTTGTTTGAGCAACTACCTTCGGCTCAGGTCATGATCCTGGAGTCCTGGGATGGAGTCCCCATCGGGCTCCAGTCCGCATCGGGCTCCCTGCTCAGCGGGCAGTCTACTTTTCCCTCTGACCCTCCCCGCTCTCGTGCTCTCTCTTTCTCATTCTCTCAAATAAACCAATAAAATCTTAAAAAAAAACAAATGGCCAATAAGCACATAAAAAGAAATTCAGCATCATTAATCCTTAGGGAAATACAAATCAAATATCTACCTATTGAATTATGTTGGATATCTGCCTAATAATCCATTAAGGATGTCTCAAATTTCTTTAACTTTTTAAAAAGATTTATTTATTTTAGAGAGAGAGAATGTGTCTCTGAGAGTAGGGTGGGGTGGGGAGAGGCAGAGGCAGAGGGAGAGGGAGTGGGAGAGGGAGAGAAGCAGACACTCTACTGAGTGAAGAGCCCAACTTGGGGTTAGATCTCATGACCCTGAGA
>NW_027406901.1:0-1579 GCF_003265705.2 Callorhinus ursinus | reverse complement strand
CCTCCATCCACCTCCCCTCTGGTCACCATCAGTTGTTTATTGTTAAGAGTCTGCACTTTGGTTTGTCTCTTTTCCCCTTTATTTATTTATGTTTGTTTTTTAAATTCCACATAAGAGTGACATCATATGGTATTTGTCTTTCTCTGACGGACTGATTTCACTTAGGATAACACCCTCTAGTTCCATCCATGTGGCTGCAAATGACAAGATTTCATTCTTTTTTTATGGATGCGTAGTATTCCAGTGTGTGTGTGTGTGTGTGTGTGTGTGTGTGTACACATCTATCATCTCATTTATCAGTTTATCAATAGTTTATCATATATCAGTTTATCAACAGTATTCCAGTGTGTGTGTGTGTGTGTGTGTGTGTGTGTATACACACATCTGTCATCTCATTTATCAGTTTATCAACAGTTTATCATTTATCAGTTTATCAACAGTATTCCCCTGTGCGTGTGTGTGTATATATATATACACACATCTATCATCTCATTTATCAGTTTATCAACAGTTTATCATCAGACACTTGTTTGCTTTCATATTGTGATATTGTAAGTAATGTTGCAAGAAGCACAGGGGTGCATGCATCCTTTTGAGTTATCATTTTCATATTCGTTGGGTAAACACCCAGTAGTGTGATTGCTGGATTGTAGAGTAGTTCTAGATTTAATTTTTTGAGGAACCTCCATCCTGTTTTCCATGGTGGCTGCAAGAGTTTGCATTCGCACCCACAGTACACGAGGGTTCCCCTTTCTCCACATCCTTCCAACACCTGTTGTTTCTTGTGCTGCTGCTGTTAGCCATTCTGACATTGTGAGGTAATAACTCATTTAGTTTTGATTTGCGTTTTCCTGACGATGGGTGATGATGAGCATCTTTTCATGTGACTGTTGGCCATCTGTAGTTCTTCTGTGGAGAAATGTCTGTTCATGTCTTCTGCCTATTGTTTAACTGGATTATTTGTTTTTTGGATGTTGAGTTGTATCACTTCTATACATTTTGAGCACTGTCCCTTTATTGCATATGATATTTGCAAATATCTTCTCCCATTCGGTATGTTGTCTTTTTATTATTATTTTCATTGTTCTTGTGCTGTGTGGGAAATTTTTATTTGGATGTAGTCCCAGTAGCTTACTTTTGCTTTTGTTTCCTTTGCCTCAGGAGATACGTCTAGAAAAATGTTGGTATGGTCTATGTCAGAGAAATTAGTGTTTGCGCCCTCTTGTAGGATTTTTATGGTTTCAGGACTCACATTTAGGTCTTGAAACTATTTTGAGTTTGTGTGTATGGTGTAAGAATGCGGTCTAATTCCATTCTTCTGTGCATAGGTGTCCAGTTTTCCCAAGACCATTTGTTGTAGAGACTGTCCTTTGTCTTTTCGATATTCTTGCCTGCCTTTTGGGTTTATGTCTGAGCTTCTGTCCTGTTCCCTTGGTCACTGTGTCTATTTTTGTGCCAGTACCATACTGTTAGGATGACTACAGCTTGTAGTATAATTTGAAATCTGGAATTGTGACTCTTCCAGCTTTGTATTTTTCTCAACATTGCATTGTCTGTTCATTATCTTTTGTGGTTTCAT
>NW_027406900.1:0-1579 GCF_003265705.2 Callorhinus ursinus | reverse complement strand
AAAATCCAGGAGGCACAGAGAACCCCTCTCAAAATCAATAAAAATAGGTCAACACCCCGACATCTAATAGTAAAACTTACGAGTCTCAGAGACAAAGAGAAAATCCTGAAAGCAGCTCGGGAGAAGAGATATGTAACCTACAATGGTAGAAACATTAGATTGGCAACAGACCTATCCACAGAGACCTGGCAGGCCAGAAAGGACTGGCAAGATATCTTCAGAGCACTAAACGAGAAAAATATGCAGCCAAGAATACTATATCCAGCTAGGCTATCATTGAAAATAGAAGGAGAGATAAAAAGCTTCCAGAACAAACAAAAACTAAAGGAATTTGCAAACACGAAACCAGCCCTCCAAGAAATATTGAGAGGGGTCCTCTAAGCAAAGAGAGAACCTAAAAGCAGCAAAGAGCAGAAACGAACACAGACAACAGACAGTTAACAGTCACCTTACAGGTAATACAATGGCACTAAATTCATACCTTTCAATAGTTACCCTGAATGTAAATGGGCTCAATGCCCCAATCAAAAGACACAGGCTATCAGATTGGATTAAAAAACAAGACCCATCCATATGCTGTCTGCAAGAGACTCATTTTAGCCCCAAAGACACCCCTAGATTGAAAGTGAGGGGGTGGAAAACCATTTACCATGCTAATGGACACCAAAAGAAAGCTGGGGTGGCAATCCTTATATCAGACAAACTAGATTTTAAAACAAAGACTGTAATAAGAGATGAGGAAGGACACTATATCCTACTTAAAGGGTCTATCCAACAAGAAGATCTAACAATTGTAAATATCTATGCCCCGAACATGGGAGCAGCCAATTATATAAGGCAATTAATAACAAAAGCAAAGAAACACATTGACAACAATACAATAATAGTGGGGGACTTTAACACCCCCCTGACTGAAATGGACAGATCATCTAAGCAAAAGATCAACAAGGAAATAAAGACTTTAAATGACACACTGGACCAAATGGACTTCACAGACATATTCAGAACATTCCATCCCAAAGCAACGGAATACACATTCTTCTCTAGTGCCCATGGAACATTCTCCAGAATTGATCACATCCTAGGTCACAAATCAGGTCTCAATCGGTACCAAAAGATTGGGATCATTCCCTGCATATTTTCAGACCACAATGCTTTGAAACTAGAACTCAATCACAAGAGGAAAGTCGGAAAGAACTCAAATACATGGAGGCTAAAGAGCATCCTACTAAAGAATGAATGGGTCAACCAGGAAATTAAAGAAGAATTAAAAAAATTCATGGAAACCAATGAAAATGAAAACACAACTGTTCAAAATCTTTGGGATACAGCAAAGGCGGTCCTGAGAGGAAAGTATATAGCAATACAAGCCTTTCTCAAGAAACAAGAAAGGTCTCAAATACACAACCTAACCCTTTACCTAAAGGAGCTGGAGAAAGAACAGCAAATAAAGCCAAAACCCAGCAGGAGAAGAGAAATCATAAAGATCAGAGCAGAAATCAATGAACTAGAAACCAAAAGAACAGTAGAACAGATCAACGAAACTAGGAGCTGGTTCTTTGAAAGAATTAACAAGATT
>NW_027406899.1:0-1579 GCF_003265705.2 Callorhinus ursinus | reverse complement strand
AAAATCCAGGAGGCACAGAGAACCCCTCTCAAAATCAATAAAAATAGGTCAACACCCCGACATCTAATAGTAAAACTTACGAGTCTCAGAGACAAAGAGAAAATCCTGAAAGCAGCTCGGGAGAAGAGATATGTAACCTACAATGGTAGAAACATTAGATTGGCAACAGACCTATCCACAGAGACCTGGCAGGCCAGAAAGGACTGGCAAGATATCTTCAGAGCACTAAACGAGAAAAATATGCAGCCAAGAATACTATATCCAGCTAGGCTATCATTGAAAATAGAAGGAGAGATAAAAAGCTTCCAGAACAAACAAAAACTAAAGGAATTTGCAAACACGAAACCAGCCCTCCAAGAAATATTGAGAGGGGTCCTCTAAGCAAAGAGAGAACCTAAAAGCAGCAAAGAGCAGAAACGAACACAGACAACAGACAGTTAACAGTCACCTTACAGGTAATACAATGGCACTAAATTCATACCTTTCAATAGTTACCCTGAATGTAAATGGGCTCAATGCCCCAATCAAAAGACACAGGCTATCAGATTGGATTAAAAAACAAGACCCATCCATATGCTGTCTGCAAGAGACTCATTTTAGCCCCAAAGACACCCCTAGATTGAAAGTGAGGGGGTGGAAAACCATTTACCATGCTAATGGACACCAAAAGAAAGCTGGGGTGGCAATCCTTATATCAGACAAACTAGATTTTAAAACAAAGACTGTAATAAGAGATGAGGAAGGACACTATATCCTACTTAAAGGGTCTATCCAACAAGAAGATCTAACAATTGTAAATATCTATGCCCCGAACATGGGAGCAGCCAATTATATAAGGCAATTAATAACAAAAGCAAAGAAACACATTGACAACAATACAATAATAGTGGGGGACTTTAACACCCCCCTGACTGAAATGGACAGATCATCTAAGCAAAAGATCAACAAGGAAATAAAGACTTTAAATGACACACTGGACCAAATGGACTTCACAGACATATTCAGAACATTCCATCCCAAAGCAACGGAATACACATTCTTCTCTAGTGCCCATGGAACATTCTCCAGAATTGATCACATCCTAGGTCACAAATCAGGTCTCAATCGGTACCAAAAGATTGGGATCATTCCCTGCATATTTTCAGACCACAATGCTTTGAAACTAGAACTCAATCACAAGAGGAAAGTCGGAAAGAACTCAAATACATGGAGGCTAAAGAGCATCCTACTAAAGAATGAATGGGTCAACCAGGAAATTAAAGAAGAATTAAAAAAATTCATGGAAACCAATGAAAATGAAAACACAACTGTTCAAAATCTTTGGGATACAGCAAAGGCGGTCCTGAGAGGAAAGTATATAGCAATACAAGCCTTTCTCAAGAAACAAGAAAGGTCTCAAATACACAACCTAACCCTTTACCTAAAGGAGCTGGAGAAAGAACAGCAAATAAAGCCAAAACCCAGCAGGAGAAGAGAAATCATAAAGATCAGAGCAGAAATCAATGAACTAGAAACCAAAAGAACAGTAGAACAGATCAACGAAACTAGGAGCTGGTTCTTTGAAAGAATTAACAAGATT
>NW_027406898.1:0-1579 GCF_003265705.2 Callorhinus ursinus | reverse complement strand
GTAATTCTATTCAGTAAGATTGATTTAAACTCGATGATAATGTCAGTATGAAGATACAGGTACAATCAGAAGTATACTTTCCCCAAATCTTTGCCTAGTGCAGAGAGAATCTGGGTGGAAAGAGTGGTTAAGCACATGGATGGAAAAGAGTGGAACAGGAATGCCTTCTGTTCTCAGGAAAATAGAGGTTTATATTCTTTTTCTAAAATCACTTTTTTGGACCATGTTTCTGGTCTCCCACATAGGAAAGGTCAATGTGGTGCCCAGTGAAACCCCTTGAGGGCCCTGTTCCCAGGAACTCAGAACCATCCTGCTGACAAAATTACCAAACACAGACAGAGCTTCCAGGACGGAGGGATTGGGCGTCAGACCACTGTCTGGGGTGAGAACAGCTCTAGTCCCTGCAACTGTGTCCTGCATGTTCAGGATGGAACCTTTATTCATTCAGTCACCCATGACTACTGCCCAAGGTCAACTGGACCCAGAAGTTTCTGTCAGAGGTCCCACATGTGAGTGGTGGCAAGGTGGAGATAAGGGGGAAGGTGTCCCTGAAGTCACAAGCCCCGTGGCCCTGGGCTGGGACAGAAGATTTTCCATCAGAGTGCAGCCTGGTGGGAGATGACTGGGGTGACTGAGGGAGGGACAGCCCAGCCCTGAGAGCAGGTGGAGCATGTGTTCCTCGGCCCCAAGGGTTTTGGGTTCTGTGGGAGCAGCACTGAGGCTGGGGTTCCAGAATCAAAGTACCGATCAGCCTCAGCCACTAACTAGGGCCCAGAGATGTACAGGGGCTAAGCTGCCCATGGGAACAGAGATGTCCCCTGAGATCCCTGAGCATCAGCCTTATCCCAGGAGAGCAGGTGTTCAGAGCCCATCCTGGCTGCCCTGGGGACAGGACCCAAGCTGCACACAGTGGGTCCAGGGTTTCCTGTCGAGGAGGATTCAGCTTCTCGAGATTTTGACCCTGAGAATGGCTGGGTGAGCACAGGTCGACCTTGACTCTTGAGGGACAGAGAGCCCTGGAAACTGCAGAGTCCCAGACGAACTATTCACTGACAGGGAGGAGAGGGGTGTGTGTGTGTGTGTGTGTGGCCAAAAATGACGTTGTGTGACCCTGGGACCTCTTATGACTTTGAAACACCCTGAGGGATAGTTCTCCATGATGATTCTCTTTATAAAACTCCAGGGTCCTGGGGCGCCTGGCTGGCTCAGTCATTAAGCGTCTGCCTTCGGCTCAGGTCATGGTCCCAGGGTCCTGGGATCGAGCCCCGCATCGGGCTCCCTGCTCAGTGGGAAACCTACTTCTCCGTATCTGACCCCCCTGCTTGTGTTCCCTCTCTCGCTGTGTCTCTCTCTGTCAGATAAATAAATAAAATCTTAAAAAAAATAATAGATAAATCAATCAATCAATCAATCAATCAATCAATCAATCTCCAGGGTCCTGATACTGCATTTAGAGATAAGGGTCTCAGAGATTTTTACTGGAAAAGGATTTATTTAGGCCAGGAGGCCTCATGTGGGAGCAAATCTATTCATTATTCACTGAACTGGGAGTCCAGGTCTTGTTGAGTGACAAGAAATC
>NW_027406897.1:0-1579 GCF_003265705.2 Callorhinus ursinus | reverse complement strand
GGGGTGTCTCCGTCACGGTCCTGCTCCTCTCAGAAGCCCCCGTTGCCCGGCCACGGCCAAGCGTGCCCTGAAACCAGCCTCCTCTGCAGGGGTCTGACCTTCAGTCTGGCCCCCACCACCTGCCCTCGTCTGGGACACGCATCGCCGGCACCCGCCCCCGGGGCCCTTCCTGAGCGAGTCATGGGCCTCTCTGCCTCGACTCAGGCACTGAGCGGGGCCGGTGGCGGGGGGCAGCGTGTGAGACCGAGGGACATCCACAGGACAGTGTGACGGGGCAAAGCCACGTGTCCCGAGCCCCCGGCCGGAGGGTCTGTGCAAAGTGTCCCCCAGACACTCACGCTGCAGGGGAGGCGGGGAGAGTCCTGAGACCCGGCGGGTGGGTGTTTTGCACCGCTGGCCTGCTGTGTGCCTGACGTCCAGCCTGCCCAGGGGAGTGAGCCTGCAGGACAACGTTGGGCCCCCCAGCCGGCTGGGAGAGAAGGGGACCAGACCGGGCAGGGGCATGGGAGAGCCGGGGCCATGCCTCCACGCCAGGGCAGCCTTCGGTGGGCCGTCGCTCCTACATCCACGTGCGAGTGGGCCTTCTCCGAGCTTACACACCCCATCCCGGCCCCACTTAAGCCCCCAGGGCATGGAATCCCTCTCGGACAGACGGTGACCGCAAGGCCACGGGAGAGGCCACGTGGGCAGGGTCCCGTGTCAGGCTCTTGGTGGCACCGTTGCCTGGCTTTGCTGCGGTGGTCCCCCTCGGTCCTGGGACAGGAAGCAGCGGGCATGCCGTCCCCGCGCAGGGCGGCCGGAACCGTGCGGGTTGCGGGGAGGGGCCCTCGGGCCGGTGCGGGGCCCGGGCTTTGCTCCCGGAGCGAGCTCGGTCGGAACATGAGTTCTGGCGCGCCCACGCCGACACGGCGTGTCCGCGCCCTAGGGCTCGACTGCTGGCCGAGGAACCCGGGCGTGGTCTCAGTACGAGTCCAAGGCCTTGCTGTGCGTTGTACACGCTGCCACCCGTCCCTAAGATGCCCGGCCCAGAGTAGGTGCCCGTAGACTTAGCTACCGTTACTGCCTGCAGAAGGTGTCCCTTTTCCCCGGACCGTGAAGACGCCGAAGCAGGGTCTGTCTGCTGATCCCCGCGTCCGTGGACTGACGGAGTTCTTTCCTTCCCGCTGACAATCTGTGCCCCGGGCTAGTTCCTCTCACGTGTCCGGACCGAGCCAACACGGTCCAAGGTGTTCTAGAGCCGGCCGGCGGGACGGTCCGCGCTGCTAGGCTGGGCACGCAGAGGACAGGGCGCTGGGGCAGGCATCTAACCTCCCCCAGGCCGCCTCTCCTGCCGGGCACGTTGTCAGCCCGGAGCCCCGCCAGCCTTGTGCGGTGCCCGGGTTGAGGCCCTGTGCGCGAGAACTGCTCGCGTGGACACCCCGGGGGGCGGTCTGACTCCCCCTTCGTGTTTATGGGCACCTCCTGAGCATCGATGTCCGACCAGGCTGCAGGCACGCGGGGAGGGGAGCAGCTAGCTCATGGGGTCCTGAGCTGAGTCCCGTTGGCGCAGAGGCCGAGGAGAGCGCCCGCTGACTACAAG
>NW_027406896.1:0-1580 GCF_003265705.2 Callorhinus ursinus | reverse complement strand
CATGAGGGGCTATTCTCCGACGCCATGCGGGACCTGAGGCTGCAGGGCTGTCCCCTGGAGGGCGGGCAGCACCCGAAGCTGCTGGGCTGGCCCCAGAGGACTTGTGGGACCCAGGGATGCTGGGCTGGCCCCCCATCATCCCTGGGTCATGAAGAAGCTGAGATTTGGGCCGTGCCCAAGAATCATTAGGATACCCGGAACTCATGAGGGTCTGCCCCCGTTTCCATCAGGGGGTGCTGCCTTGAGCAGTGCCGTCAGAGCAGGTTCCTACTTCTGTGCCCTTGAGGGAAACTGTGGAGCCCAGCACTGCTTGCACAGGCACACCAGCGCCCCGGCCACCCCTGCGCACAGGAGGCCTGCCTGGGGGCCTAAGTTCCTCTCTTTTTGGCCACTATATTTTGATCACTTCTGGGCCATTTGCAGCTGTGAACGCCTCAAGTTTTATGTTGGATGTTTTTCTGTGTCAATGCTGAGCAAATATCTTTAAGAAGAACAATTGAGGGAAAAGGTTTTCTCCCTGGTTCTAAATAGACACCGACTGGTGGGGCGGGGAGCAGCCCTGTAGCAGCCATGGAGCCAGAATGGGCCCTGGCCAGGTCTTCCCTCCCAGTCCTTACACCTCACCGTGGCGTTGGGGCTTCAGGTTCAGGGGTGCACTGAGCTACCTCTCAGACCCACAGTCCCCTGAACACCAGAGGCCTTGGTCATGGCCACTAGCTTGGCCTCCAGGGGCATGGAGCCCTCTGGGTTATTTATGGTTCCTGCCCTGGTTTTAAATGGCTATTTCTGCTCTGGTGTTTGTGAAATGTGGGCACTCGCTCTGTCTAGATGCGCGTCCCCTTGGGATTCCTCAGTGCCCACAAGTGGGTTTGCACTTGTGCACTCTCTCTGGACCATCTGCTTGCACTGCGTCTTAGCAAGCATTTACTGAGTGCCTACTGTGACCTCAGTCACCAACAAGGGGCAGAGCGTGAGAGCGAGAACTAAGATACAGGCTCCCTGCTCCTGGGCCCTCCAGGGACTCACGATGGCCCCATCCTCCTGACTCATTATTTTCCTATTGTTATAATGGACATACAACTGAACCTGTGAAGCACATTTCAACGTACAATTCAGTGGCAATAATTACATTCACTGTTCTGCACCTGCCACCTCCATCCATTGCCATATTTTAATCATCCCAAAATGAACTTTTACCCACGAGAACCTAACCCCCCATTCCCCTTCTCCAGCCTTGGCCCCCAGCAGCTCCTTCCACCTCTGTGAATGGGAGTGCTGTCCATCCCTCACAAGTGGGGTCCTCCGAGGTCGGTCCTTTAGGGACTGGCTTATTTCACATGGCATAATGACCTCAAGTTCTGTCCCTGTGAGCCTGAACCAGACCCACTTTCCCCCCAAAATTGTGGCTCAGCCCTCTCCTGTCTAAGCCGAACCTCCTCAGTCCCCTCTGCTCCCCTCACCTTCCTCCTCAGCCTGAAGATGATCCCAGCCAGTCTGCAGCTTTGAAGACCTGTTCAGTCCAGATGCCAGGCTAATACCCCGGGGGCCTCGGGCCTCCCCTACCCCCATCTGTCCACATC
>NW_027406895.1:0-1580 GCF_003265705.2 Callorhinus ursinus | reverse complement strand
GAACAGAAGGATGACTTCCAAACCCAAGAGTGTGCCCATCAGTAGAACCTGCAGTTATAGACGTAAGGACCTGTTCTTCATTTCCCATTCAAAATAGTCCAGTTCCTCCATCAGAATGCTGATGTTGAATAAATGATTTGCTGACCAACTCTCCAAAGTTTACCAAAACTAAAGATATTTTCACCTGAAGCCTTGAACTCTCCCTTCTCCCCTTCATTTATCCAAACTGTCTCTGACTTTAAAGGATTTCTAAAGCACTCTCTCCCCTCCATGGAGCCACCCCTGACTATTGACGCCATAGAGTCTACTCTCTTTTTTTGTTTCCAATCTTCACAGGTTTTCATTCTGCATCTGTAACTTAGCTCTTTATATCCTATTGCTTTCTCATAGTTTTATGTTTAGTTCATCCCCCAATTAAACTGTGATTCCCTAAGCACAGGGATCAGTTCTTATATTTCTTATTAAACATATCATGAATCTAGAATAATGCCCACTAAAGTGGCTATCCCTATATCTCTTACCCTATATCTCTTACTGTATAGTACTTTCTGTTGAAATTTCTGTGTTATTATCTTTGTAGTCATATTTAGTTTCACCTGTTACAATCCAGAGTTTTGCTCTTCTGTGGTCTAATCCAGGTAATGTGTGTGTTACACACAAAATAAGTTTTGTAGTTGATGACAAGGACCATGATGGTTTGTCTTCAGTAAATATTTGTTGATTACTTGGTTGATTTTCTGTGGCAAATACATCTTTAATCTGAAAAGAGAAAACCCATCTTTGTGCCCAGTCATCTGATTAGTGGAGCCCCAGGGACCTGAAGATTTCATGTCCCATTTCTCTTTCACATTTGAGCTTGAGCATCTCCATTTGGATATCCAGGGACCCCAGGGATGGCACCCTCCCTGATAAGTTTCTTCCTTTGGCAGAAGGAATGACATTTCTACTGTGGAACATTTATCTGTAAAGAATTGTTCTGTAATGAAGAGCACACATTTTGCTTAATGCAAGTCTCTGCATAGCAGAAGGCAACTAGCATTTAATTGCCCCAGCTGCTGATGCTCCTTGTAATTATTGTATTTCTTTTGAGATTTACAGCTGTAATGAAGACATTAAGAAATGCAATCCTGGAACTCTGCTGCAGTCCCAAGATATTCAGGATTAAGTTGATGATTAATAATATTCATGCACAAGCACCCCAAGATGATAAACACCATCATCCCTCTATTGTTAGGTTATCTTGGGATCTAAAATTACTTGTTCTACACTGATAATGAAGACTTAAAATCTTCCTCTTCCCATTGTGAAGACCTCACCTTCTCTAGATATATAAGCCCTTATGTGAAGGAGACAAGCAGATGCAGGACATGCAACCCCAGGGAACATGACAACAATGACAACTCTAACCTTTAATGATGAAGGAAAATTTTCCCATAAATCCTTGGTTAGTATTAATATCAGTGTATTATAATGGTAATATCTGTTCTGAAAATAATGTTGACACTTATATATAGCACTGATAATTGTTCCATTTTTTTTTTGATAATTACCCTGTAATCTTTAAGGACCTCAAAACCTAG
>NW_027406894.1:0-1581 GCF_003265705.2 Callorhinus ursinus | reverse complement strand
TGGTCCGGCGATGGAACTAAGGGGATGAAACACTCTGGCGAGGCGTCGGTGTCCGGCGATGGTACAAGGAGCTCTCCCTGCAGGGCTGTGGGCTCTAGATGTGGCTCTGGGAGCCCTGTAGGAGCAGGAGTAGGGGCAGGGGTTAGGATAGGGGCAGGGCTGGGTGTAAGAGAAAGGCCAGGGGCAGGGGCAGGGGCAGGGAGAGTGGCTCTGGCAGGGGCAGGAACTGTGGCAGGGGCTGGGGCAGGAGCAGGTGCCAGTACTTCCTGGTCCACGCCAGGCTCTCAGTGGGCAGGTGCTTGGTTACCTGCCAGCTCCTGGTGTCCTCCTGAAGTTGCTGTAGGCACCACCCCTCTTCCCAGAGCTGCTGATGGAGATGGAGCCAGCTCTAGATCCTCAGGTGGTGGAGCAGCTTTGAAAAGAGAAAAACCCACCTCTGTGCCTACTCTCCATGGGCCTTTGCAGAGACAGAGCCCAGCCCAGGGCCTCCCAGAGAAGCCATAGCCGGGAAGGAACCTTCACAGGGACGTCTCCCCGACTGCAGTCCACCCACTGTGTGCTCTGAGCCCAGGCTTGCTCCTGGCCCCAACCAGCCTCTGCGGCTCCTCCCTGTGGGGCCAGGAGCGACCCATCCCCACACACCACAAACACCCAGCCCCAGGCTTCTCACCCTCAGCCTTGGCCTCCGTGGGCTCTGGCTCCTGGACCACTGTCTGGTCGACAACCACCTGGGACAGTGGTCTGGGTGGTGTAGGAGGTCTTCCCCTACAATCCCCAGCATCTGCTCCTGGGGACCCCTGTGGGGTCACCCCCTCTGTCGAGGAGATGGAGGGCATGTCCAGCAGCCTTCTCTCCATGTCCTCCGTGGCCTTCTGCAAAGACAGGAACTGATAGCCGGCCCCGAGGCATCACAGCCCTGCTCGGCCATCCGCACTGTCCTCCTGCCCAGTCCCCCTGCTGCTCCCAGATCAGACACACCTGTGTGTGCACAGCCCTGCACCCGGGATGCAGTGACCCATCCCTGCAGGGCTATCGGGATAAACTTTGTGCAGAAGGGGCAGCGCCCGCACACCCCATCCCACACAGCCAGCCTTGACCTTGAACATGACCTCCTGCTTGGGGTGGCCCCACCCCGCATGACCCCTCTTTACACACACACTCACACACACACACACACAGACACACACCCCCATACACACACACATGCACTCACACACACACAGACAGACACAGACACAGACACACAGACACACAGACACACACCCCCATCCACACACACGCATACACACACACACACACACAGGGAGGGCACCTGGGGCTACACAGGTCATCAGAGTGAGGGGAGCTGGGTGGCTGGCTCTGGGCTTCCTGGTGTCACCTTTCTGTGCTTCTGGCCAAATGGCCAGAGGCGGTGGGGAGCCCTGACCCACAATCCCCAGCGGGGGACAGCATCTGCAGGGCGCGCTTTCTTCCACCTGCAGGCTCCGGACCTCGGCAGGCAACATGTGAACATCTTGGTTTGAGGATCTCCAATAAAATGAGCTGGGCAGGGGGCTGTCTGTGGAATGTGAGTGCCTGGTT
>NW_027406893.1:0-1581 GCF_003265705.2 Callorhinus ursinus | reverse complement strand
AAAAGCTTTTGCACAGCAAAAGAAACAGTCCACAAAACCCAAAGACAACCGACAGAATGGGAGAAAATATTTGCAAATGACATATCCGATAAAGGCTAGTATCCAAAATCTATAAAGAAGTTATTAAACTCAACACCCAAAGAACAAATAATCCAATCAAGAAATGGGCAGAAGACAGGAACAGACATTTTTCCAAAGAGGACATCCAAACGGCCAACAGGCACATGAAGTAGTGCTCCACATCGCTCGGCATCAGGGAAATCCAAATCGAAACCTCCATTAGATACCACCTCACACCCGTCAGAAGAGCTAAAATTAACAAGTCAGGGAACGACAGATGTTGGCGGGGAAGTGGAGAATAGGGAACCCGCCTACACTGTTGGTGGGAATGCAAGCTGGGGCAACCCCTCTGGAAAACAGTCTGGAGGTTCCTCAAACAGTGGAAAGTAGAGCTACCATTCGATCCAGCAATGGCACTACTGGGTATTTACACCAAAGATACAATTGTAAGGACCCAAACGGGTACGTGCACCCCAAAGTGTATAGCAGCAATGTCCACAATAGCCAAACTGTGGAAAGAGCCAAGATGTCCATCGACAGATGAATGCATAAAGAAGAGGTGGTATATATACACAATGGAATATTATGCAGCCCTCAAAAGAAATGAGATCTTGCCGTTTCCAACGACACGGATGGAACTGGAGGGTGTTATGCTGAGCGAAATAAGTCAATCAGAGAAAGACATGTATTATATGACCTCACTGATATGAGGAATTCTTTATCTCAGGAACGAACGGAGGGTTGCTGGAGTGGTCGGGCGTGGGAGGGATGGGGTGGCTGGGTGATAGACTTTGGGGAAGATATGTGCTACGGTGAGCGCTGGGAATCGTTTAAGACTGTTGAATCACAGATCTGTACCTCTGAAACCAATAACGCAACATATTTTAAGAAAAAAGAAAAAGAAGAAGATAGCAGGAGAGGAAGAATGAAGCGGAGTAAGTCGGAGGGGGAGACGAACCAGGAGAGATGATGGACTCTGAAAAACAAACTGAGGTTTCTGGAGGGGAGGAGGGTGGGGGGATGGGTTAGCCTGGTGATGCGTATTGAGGAGGGCACATTCTGCATGGAGCACTGGGTGTTATGAACAAACAATGAATCATGGAACAGTACACCAAAACAAATTATGTAATATGTGGTGATTAAAATAACAGTAAAAAAAATGAGAAAAAAAAGAAATACAAGCCTTACCCCAGAACCAAGGAAGGTCTCCAATACACAATCTAAACCTACAACAAAAGGAGCTGGAGAAAGAAGAGCAAATAAACCCTAAACCCAGGAGGAGAAGAGAAATAATAAAGATCAGAGCAGAAATCAATGAAATAGAAACCAAAAGAACAGTGGAACAGATCAACGAAACTAGGAGGTGGTTCTTTGAAAGAATTATCAAGATGGATAAACCCCTTGCCGGACTGATCAAAAAGAAAAGAGAAATGTTCCAAATCAACAAAATCATGAATGTAAGAGGAGAGGTCACACCCAACACCAAAGAAATACAAACCATTATAAGCACATATTAGGAGC
>NW_027406892.1:746-1581 GCF_003265705.2 Callorhinus ursinus | reverse complement strand
ACCCGCAAAGGAAGCTTCCTCCTGATTCCATCCATTTATGCCCAGGTGTTATGAGCACACTGCCTTGACTGAGCTCAGCCCAGGAGCCACAGATCTAGGCCCTTCCTATTCAAGCACAGGGGTAGTACCTGTGGGCACCAGCTCGCTGGGATCTGCACATCACCAGCGCTTAAAACCCACATCCCTGGAGCAAATCCTAGGTGAGACGTGACTTGAATGCTCACTTCTCAGCAGAGTTGGAAGGCACCCAATCAGAGGGTTTTGGATCAGGCGGTTGTCTCAGTGTCTTTTTAGTGCAGTACTGAGCATGACTGGAGGGCTCTTGGTTTGGGAATGCTCCCATGTGGCCAAAGGACCAGTGGAGGCACAGGTGTAGTACTGAGCAGTTTTGGAGGTCTCATAGCCTGAAACCAACTGGCAATCCCAGTGTTTGAGTGCCCTGTGCTCTGAGGGGAAGTATCCACATCCTAGGGCACATGGTGAGCCCACTGTCCAGGTGCCTGCTTGGCCTAGCACAGGGGTGAGTTGGTGGTCTCCTGTTCCAAGAGCACACGTTGATCCCTCTGTCCAGGTGTGTGCTTGGCCTAGCACAGAGCTTCAATTTTGGTCTCCAGGTGCAAGGGCAAATAGTGATATCACTGTCAAGGTGCCTGCTTCACCTAGCACAGAGATCCATTGTTGGGTCTGCAGGTCCATGAACCCATCGTGATCCGTCTGTCCTGGTTGCTTGGCCCAAAACAAATATGAGTTCTTGCTCTTCAGGTCCAAAGGCACATTGTGAGACCTCAATCCAGGTGCTTGTTTGGCCTAGCAGAGATACTGCAAAGGTGGTCCT
>NW_027406892.1:0-646 GCF_003265705.2 Callorhinus ursinus | reverse complement strand
CTAGGTGAGACGTGACTTGAATGCTCACTTCTCAGCAGAGTTGGAAGGCACCCAATCAGAGGGTTTTGGATCAGGCTGTTGTCTCAGTGTGTTTTTAGTGCAGTACTGAGCATGACTGGAGGGCTCTTGGTTTGGGAAAACTCCCATGTGGCCAAAGGACCAGTGGAGGCACAGGTGTAGTACTGAGCAGCTTTGGAGGTCTCATAGCCTGAGACCAACTGGCAATCCCAGTGTTTGAGTGCCCTGTGCTCTGAGGGGAAGGATCCACATCTTAGGGCACATGGTGAGCCCACTGTCCAGGTTCCTGCTTGGCCTAGCACAGGGGTGAGTTGGTGGTCTCCTGTTCCAAGAGCACACGTTGATCCCTCTGTCCAGGTGTGTGCTTGGCCTAGCACAGAGCTTCAGTTTTGGTCTCCAGGTAAAGGGCAAATAGTGATATCACTGTCAAGGTGCCTGCTTCACCTAGCACAGAGCTCCATTGTTGGGTCTGCAGGTCCATGAACCCATCGTGATCTGTCTGTCCTGGTTGCTTGGCCCAAAACAAATATGAGTTCTTGGTCTTCAGGTCCAAAGGCACATTGTGAGACCTCAATCCAGGTGCTTGTTTGGCCTAGCAGAGATACTGCAAAGGTGGTCCTAAGAGGAA
>NW_027406891.1:0-1581 GCF_003265705.2 Callorhinus ursinus | reverse complement strand
TGTTGAATAGCAGTGGTGAGAGTGGACATCCCTGCCGCGTTCCTGAAAACCTCTCAGCTTTTCCCCATTGAGAATGATATTCGCTGTAGGTTTTTCATAGACGGCTTTTATGATATTGAGGTAGGTACCCTCTATCCCTCTACTCTGAAGAGTTTTGATCAAAAAAGGATGCTGTACTTTGTCAAATGCTTTTTCTGCACCTATGGAGAGGATCATATGATCCTTGCTCTTTCTTTTGTTAATGTATTGTATCACGTTGATTGATTTGTGGATATTGAACCAGTCTTGCAGCCCAGGGATAAATCCCACTTGGTCGTGGTGAATAATCCTTTTAATGTACTGTTGGATCCTATTGGCTAGTATTTTGGTGAGAATTTTTGCATCCATGTTCATCAAGGATATTGGTCTGTAATTCTCCTTTTGGATGGGGTCTTTGTCTGGTTTGGGGATCAAGGTAATGCTGGCCTCATCAAATGAGTTCGGAAGTTTTCCTTCCATTTCTATTTTTTGGAACAGTTTCAGGAGAATAGGTATTAATTCTTCTTTAAATGTCTGACAGAATTCCCCTGGGAAGCCATCTGGCCCCGGGCTTTTGTTTGTTGGGAGATTTTTGATGACTGCTTCAATTTCCTTAGTGGTTATAGGTCTGTTCAGGTTTTCTATTTCTTCCTGGTTCAATTTTGGTAGTTGATACATCTCTAGGAATGCACCCATTTCTTTCAGGTTATCTAATTTGCTGACATAGAGTTGCTCATAACATGTTCTTAGAATTGTTTGTATTTCTTTGGTGTTGGTTGTGATCTCTCCTCTTTCATTCATGATTTTGTTGATTTGGGTCTTTTCTCTTTTCTTTTGGATAAGTCTGGCCAGGGGTTTATCAATCTTGTTAATTCTTTCAAAGAACCAGCTCCTAGTTTCGTTGATCTGTTCTACTGTTCTTTTGGTTTCTAGTTCATTGATTTCTGCTCTGATCTTTATGATTTCTCTTCTCCTGCTGGGTTTAGGCTTTATTTGCTGTTTTTTCTCTAGCTCCTTTAGGTGTAGGGTTAGGTTGTGTAATTGAGACCTTTCTTGTTTCTTGAGAAAGGCTTGTATTGCTATATACTTTCCTCTCAGGACTGCCTTTGCTGTATCACAAAGATTTTGAACAGTTGTGTTTTCATTTTCATTGGTTTCCATGAATTTTTTAATTCTTCTTTAATTTCCTGGTTGACCCATTTTTCTTTAGTAGGGTCCTCTTTAGCCTCCATGTATTTGAGTTCTTTCTGACTTTCCTCTTGAGATTGAGTTCTAGTTTCAAAGCATTGTGGTCTGAAAAAATGCAGGGAATGATCCCAATCTTTTGGTACCGGTTGAGACCTGATTTGTGACCTAGGATGTGATCAGTTCTGGAGAATGTCCATGGGCACTAGAGAAGAATGTGTATTCCGTTGCTTTGGGATGGAATGTTCTGAATATGTCTGTAAAGTCCATTTGGTCCAGTGTTTCATTTAAAGTCTTTATTTCCTTTTGATCTTTTGCTTAGATGATCTGTCCATTTCAGTTAGGGGAGTGTTAAAGTCCCCCACTATTATTGTATTG
>NW_027406890.1:0-1581 GCF_003265705.2 Callorhinus ursinus | reverse complement strand
GGGTTGATACAATGAAGGGATGGAAGATGACTGTAAAGATGAAAATTATAAAAGATTTTATAAAAGGACTTGGTAAGATAAGTTGTTTGAAAAAAGAAAGAAAATGTAAGAAAAAAAAAAAGGAAAAAGGGAGAGAATGTGATCAGGCAGAAAACTAGAACAAAGCCATACACTAGTGATTTAGGGTATCTTTTGATCTGTTAGAAGAAACTGTATCTCAAAATTTTAAAGAGAGAACAACTTATATATAAATGCCAAAAATAAGGGTAGCTACTATGAAGGGATAAAATATGACTCTAAATTTGAAAAATAAAAAATGTTTTTTTTTTAAAAGGGATTGATAAGATGTTGGTTGAAAAAGGGAAAAAGAAAAATAAAAAAAAGTCAACAAAAATGAACTTTGATGAAATGATGAATTATGGTAAAAAAAAAAAAAAAAGCCATGAATCTATGTGCAGTATTCCCTTAGCGCTGGAATTCTCCCATTCTCCTTGATCGATCAACTTGGTCTTGGCTTGCTGGCTGTTTGTGCTGATCTTCTGGGGGAGGGACCTCTTGCTGTGGTTTCCAAATATCTTTGCTGGAGGCGGAATTGCCCCGCCCTTGTCGGTCCGGGCTAAGGAATCTGCTCTGGTTTGCTCTCAGGAGCTTTTGTTCCCTGCAAGCTCTAGGTACAGCCTTGGAGGACCAGGGCAGAAATGGCCTCCGAATCTCCACCCGGAGGAGCTCAGAACTCGGGGCCCCGCTCCTCAGTGTGCCCCCAGAGAGAAGCAGTCACTTCCGTGTCCCCGTTCTCCGGCTGCACTCCGTGCTCACCCGGCCTGTGATCGAGCGTTGCTATCTCTGGCACCCGACCCCGCACGGAGTCTCCAAACCCAGCAGATCCCTGCAGTGCGTTCCCGCACCGCTCCTCCCCGGGAAGGAAGGGGAGTCTCCCCGGATCTGCAGCCTGCTGGGTCCCTCCTGGAGGAGCCGTGCCCCGACTGGGACGCGGATCACAGTTTATGGCAACCCCGAACTGAGAGCCCACGACTCTGCTCCGTCTCTGCAGCCGGCTTCCCCGCTCTGATACCTGAGAGCTCTGGCGCACTCAGGCACCCCCGGTCTCTCTGTGACCCCAAGGGTCCTGAGACCACACTGTCCCGGGAGGATTCGACCCGCCTCTTAGCCAGTGCAGCGACGTCCCTCTGCCAAGCCAACTTCTAAAAGGTCCGATTTTGTGCTCCGCGGCTCTATCACTTGCCAGAAGCGGCCGGCGGAGGCCCCTCCCCCGCCGTCTATCCTCCCGATTATCGCCTCGGATTCACTTCTCCGCACGCCCTACCTTCCTGTAAGTGGTTGCTTCTCTGTTCAGAGAGTCGTTGCTACTCTCCTGTTCGATCTCCTGTTGAGTTCGTAGGTGCTCAGAATGGTTTGATCCCTATTCAGCTGAATCCCTGAGTCCAGATGAAATCTAGGTCTCCTACTCCTCCGCCATCTTGCTCCGCCCCCCCAGAATGCCACTGATTTCTGTGCATTGATTTTATATCCTGCCACTTTACTGAATTCCTGTATGAGTTCTAGCAGTTCTGGGGTGGAGTC
>NW_027406889.1:0-1582 GCF_003265705.2 Callorhinus ursinus | reverse complement strand
TTTTCTAAAAGTTTATTATTTCTGGTTATCTTTTGGAAAATCTTTGTAGAAAAGATGATTAACGAAGACAAATTTATGTTGATGCAAAAGTTGGGTATTCATCTTTTCTGATGGCTGAATAATATTCCATTGTATATATGGACCACATCTTCTTTATCCATTCATCTGCTGAAGGGCATCTTGGCTCTTTCCACAGTTTGGCTATTGTGGACATTGCTGCTATGAATATTGGGGTGCATGTGGCCCTTCTTTTCACTACATCTGTATCTTTGGGGTAAATACCCAGTAGTGCAATTGCTGGGTCATAGGGTAGCTCTATTTTTAGCTTTTTGAGGAACTACCACACTGTTGTCCAGAGTGGCTGTATCAGCTTGCATTCCCACCAAGAGTGTAAGAGGGTTCCCCTTCTTCCACAACCTCTCCAAAATTTGTTGTTTCTTGCCTTGTCAATTTTTGCCATTCTAACAGGTGTCAGGTTATATCTTTATGTGGTTTTGATTTGATTTGATTTGAATTTCCCTGATGGCTAATGATGATGAACATTTTTTCATGTGTTTGTTAGCCTATGCTAAGTGAGATAAGTCAAGCAGAAAAAGGCAATTATCATATGGTTTCACTTACTTGTGGAACCTAAGGAATAGCATGGAGGACATGAGGAGAAGGAAGGGAAAAATGAAGGGGGGAATCGGAGGGAGAGATGAACCATGAGAGACTATGGACTGCAAGAAACAAACTGAGGGTTCTAGAGGGGAGGAGTGTGGGAGGATGGGTTAGCCTGATGATGGATATTAAAGAGGGCACGTTCTGCAAGGAGCACTGGGTGTTATGCACAAACAATGAAACATGGAACACTACATCAAAAAACGAATGATGTAATGTATGGTGATTAGCATAACATAACAAAAAAAAGAAAACCTAAAAAAAATTCCACATTAAAAAAAAGAACAGTTAAAAAAAATAAGACAATTTAGTAGGGCGCCTGGGTGGCTCAGTAAGTTAAGTGTCTGCCTTCGGCTTAGGTCATGATCTCAGTGTTCTGGGATGGAGCACCGCATCAGGCTCCCTGCACAGCAGGGAGTCTGCTTCACCCTCTGCCCCCCTCACCCCTCACTTGTGCTAGCGTGTGTGTGTGTGTGTGTGTGTGTGTGTGTGTGTGTGTCTGTCTGTCTGTCTCTCAAGTAAATAACTAAAAATTCGGGGGCGCCTGGGTGGCTCAGTCGTTAAGCGTCTGCCTTCAGCTCGGGTCATGATCCCAGGGTCCTGGGATCGAGCCCCACATCGGGCTCCCTGCTCAGGGGGAAGTCTGCTTCTCCCTCTCCCACTGCCCCTGCTTGTGTTCCTTCTCTAGCTCTATTAAAATAAATAAAATAAAAAAAATGTTTTAAAAGAAAGAAGACAATTTAATGATTATGTGTGATACACACAAGCTTTTTAAATACTTCATGAAGTGGATAGTCTCCTTTCAGGCAACCACAAAATAGGGCTGAAGGCTAAAAGCTTTCATGGGATAAAGAATAAACAAGGAAGAGGCAAAAAAAAAATATCTGACTGGCCAGGGGCCACATAATCAACCTTGTGTGGG
>NW_027406888.1:0-1582 GCF_003265705.2 Callorhinus ursinus | reverse complement strand
ATACCCTAAATCTCTACTGTATGGCTTTGTTCTAGTCTCCTGCCTGATCACATTCTCTCCCTTTTTTTCTTTTTTAAATGCTCTTCTTTCTTTTTTCAGACAACTTCTTATCAATTCCTTTTATAAAATATTTTATAATTTTCATCTTTACAGTCATATTCCATCCCTTCATCATATCAACCTTTCTTTTTATACATATATGTTTTTCTTTCTTTAACATTTTGGGAGGCACTTTCTTCTAACAGACCAAAATACACCCAAAATCTAGTGTATGGCACTGATTTATGCACCAGCCTGATCATATTTGATCATATTCTGTTTTTTTGTTTTGTTCTGTTTTTGTTTGATTTATCTTTTCCTTTTTCTTTTTTCTTTTTCTTTTTTCTTTCTTTCCCTTTCTTTTTCCCCAACTTCAGGTCTTTTCTGATTTGTTTAGAGTATATTTTCTGGGGACGTTGTTACCCTGTTAGCATTTTGTTCTCTCATTCATCACTTCTCCTCTGGACAAAATGACAAGATGGAAAAAATCACCTCAACAAAAAGAACAAGAGGTAGTACCCACTGCCAGAGACCTACTCAATACGGATATTTGTACGATGTCGGACCTAGAGTTCAGAATCATGATTTTAAAGATACTAGCTGAGCTTGAAAAAGCATAGAAGTTATTAGAGAAACCCTTTCTGGAGAAATAAAGGAACTATAATCTAACCACGTCGAAATCAAAAAGGCTATTCATGAGGTGCAATAAAAAGTGGGGGCACTAACTACTAGGATAAAGGAGGCAGAAGAGAGAAACAGTGATATAGAAGACCAAATGATGGAAAATAAAGAAGCTGAGAACAGAGAGATAAACAACTACTGGATCACAAGGGCAAAATTCGAGAGAGAAGCGATACCATAAGACAAAACAACATTAGAATAATTGGGATCCCAGAAGAAGAAGAAAGAGAGAGAGGGGCAGAAGGTATATTGGAGCAAATTATAGCAGAGAACTTCCCTAATTTGGGGAAGGAAACAGGCATCAAAATCCAGGAGACAAAGAGAACCCCCCTCAAAATCAATAGAAATAGGTCAACACCCTAACAGCTAATAGTAAAACTTACAAGTCTCAGAGACAAAGAGAAAATCCTGAAAGTAGCTCGGGACAACAGATCTGTAACCTACAATGGTAGAAACATGAGGTTGGCAACAGACCTATCCACAGAGACCTGGCAGGCCAGAAAGGACTGACATGATATATTGAGAGCACTAAACGAGAAAAATATGCAGCCAAGAATACTATATCCAGCTAGGCTGTCACTGAAAATAGAAGGAGAGATAAAAAGCTTCTAGACCAAACAAAAACTAAAGGAATTTGCAAACACAAAACTAGCCCTCCAAGAAATATTGAAAGGGGTCCTCTAAGCAAAGAGAGAGCCTAAAAGTAACATAGACCAGAAAGGAACACAGACAAAATACAGTAACAGTCACCTTACAG
Organism: Callorhinus ursinus; assembly: GCF_003265705.2. Taxonomy (NCBI): domain Eukaryota; kingdom Metazoa; phylum Chordata; class Mammalia; order Carnivora; family Otariidae; genus Callorhinus; species Callorhinus ursinus. The sequence goes on along the minus strand of NW_027406888.1, from coordinate 105 downwards.
GCAACACAATGGCACTAAATTCATATCTTTCAATAGTTACCCTGAATGTAAATGGGCTAAATGCCCCAATCAAAAGACACAGGCTATCAGATTGGATTAAAAAAC
>NW_027406887.1:0-1582 GCF_003265705.2 Callorhinus ursinus | reverse complement strand
CAGTCATCAAAAATCTCCCAAGAAACAAAAGCCCAGGGCCAGATGGCTTCCCAGGGAAATTCTACCAAACATTTCAAGAACAATTAATACCCATTCTCCTGAAACTGTTCCAAAAAATAGAAATGGAAGGAAAACTTCCAAATTCATTTTATGAGGCCACCATTACCCTGATCCCAAAACCAAAGACGCCATCAAAAAGGAGAATTACAGACCAATATCCTTGATGAACATGGATGCAAAATTCTCACCAAAATACTAGCCAATAGGATCCAACAGTACATTAAAAGGATTATTCACCATGACCAAGTGGGATTTATCCCTGGGCTGCAAGGTTGGTTCAACATCCGCAAATCAATCAACGTGATACAATATATTAACAAAAGAAAGAACAAGAATCATATGATCCTCTCAATAGATGCAGAAAAAGCATTTGACAAAGTACAGCATCCTTTCTTGATCAAAACTCTTCAAAGTATAGGGATAGAGGGTACAAACCTCAATATCATAAAAGCCATCTATGAAAAACCTACAGCGAATATCATTCTCAATGGGGAAAAGCTGAGAGCTTTCCCCCTAAGGTCAGGAACGCGGCAGGGATGTCCACTCTCACCACTGCTATTCAACATAGTATTAGAAGTCCTAGCCACAGCAGTCAGACAACAAAAAGAAATCAAAGGCATCCAAATCGGCAAAGAGGAAGTCAAACTCTCACTCTTTGCAGATGATATGATACTTTATGTGGAAAACCCAAAAGACTCCACCCCAAAACTGCTAGAACTCATACAGGAATTCAGTCAAGTAGCAGGATATAAAATCAATGCACAGAAATCAGTGGCATTCCTATACACCAAGACAGAAGAAAGACAAATTAAGGAGTCAATCCCATTTACAATTGTACCCAAAACCATAAGATACCTAGGAATAAATTTAACCAAAGAGGCAAAGGATCTGTACTCAGAAAACTATAAAATATTCAGGAAAGAAATTGAGGAAGACACAAAGAAATGGAAAAACGTTCCATGCTCATGGATTGGAAGAACCAACATTGTGAAGATGTCAGTGCTACCTAGGGCAATCTACACATTCAATGCAATCCCCATCAAAATACCATCCACTTTTTTCAAAGAAATGGAACAAATAATCCCAAAATTTGTATGGAAACAGAAGAGAATAGCCAGAGGAATGTTGAAAAAGAAAAGCAAAGCTGGCGGCATCACAATTCCGGACTTCCAGCTCTATTACAAAGCCGTCATTATCAAGACTGTATGGTACTGGCACAAAAACAGACACATAGATCAATGGAACAGAATAGAGAGCCCAGAAATGGACCCTCAACTCTATGGTCAACTCATCTTTGACAAAGCAGGAAAGAATGTCCAATGGCAAAAAGACAGTCTCTTCAACAAATGGTGTTGGGAAAATTGGACAGCCACATGCAGAAGAATGAAACTGGACCATTTCCTTACACCACACACAAAAATAGACTCCAAGTGGTTGAAAGACCTAAATGTGAGACAGAAGTCCATCAAAATCCTAAAGGAGAACACAGGCAGCAACCTCTTCGACCTCAGCCGCAGCAACT
>NW_027406886.1:1252-1582 GCF_003265705.2 Callorhinus ursinus | reverse complement strand
CTGTTTGAGGAACCTCCAGACTGCTTTCCAGAGGGTTTGCACCAGCTTGCATTCCCACCAACAGTGTAGGAGTGTTCCCCTTTCTCCACATCCCCGCCAACCTCTGTCGTTCCCTGACTTGTTAATTTTAGCTATTCGGACGGGTGTGAGGTGATATCTCATGGAGGTTTTGATTTGGATTTCCCTGATGCCGAACGATTTGGAGCACTTTTTCATCTGCCTGTTGGCCGTTTGGATGTCTTCTTTGGAAAAATGTCTGTTCGTGTCTTCTGACCATTTCTTGATTGGATTATTTGTTCTTTGGGTGTTGAGGTTGATAAGTTCCTTATA
>NW_027406886.1:755-1152 GCF_003265705.2 Callorhinus ursinus | reverse complement strand
TTTTCCCTGGCTTCCTGTGCCTTTGGTGATGTTTCCAGGAAGAAGTTCCTGCGGCTGAGGTCGAAGAGGTTGGTACCTCTGTTCTCCCTTAGGATTTTGATGGACTCCTGTCTCATGTTTAGGTCTTTCAACCATTTGGAGTCTATTTTTGTGTGTGGTGTAAGGAAGTGGTCCAGTGTCATTCTTCTGCATGTGGCTGTCCAATTTTCCCAACAGCATTTGTTGAAGACACTGTCTTTTTTCCACTGGACATTCTTTCCTGCTTTGTCAAAGATCAGTTGACCATAGAGTGGAGGGTCCCTTTCTGGGCTCTCGATTCTGTTCCATTGATCCATGTGTCTGTTTTTGTGCCGGTACCATACTGTCTTGATGATGACAGCTTTGTAATAGAGCTGGA
>NW_027406886.1:0-655 GCF_003265705.2 Callorhinus ursinus | reverse complement strand
ATTCTTTCCTGCTTTGTGAAAGATTAGTTGACCATAGAGTTGAGGGTCCATTTCTGGGCTCTCTATTCAGTTCCATTGATCTATGTGTCTGTTTTTGTGCCAGTACCATAATGTCTTGATGATGACAGCTTTGGAATAGAGCTGGAAGTCGGGAATTGTGATGCCACCAGCTTTGCTTTTCTTTTTCAACATTCCTCTGGCTATTCGGGGTCTCTTCTGGTTCCATAAAACTTTAGGATTATTTGTTCCATTTCTTTGAAAAAAGTGGATGGTATTTTCTTGGGGATTGCACTGAACGTATAGATTGCTCTAGGTAGCGTTGACATCTTCACATTGTTTGTTCTTCCAATCCATGAGCATGGAATGTTTTTCCATTTCTTTGGGCCTTTCTCAATTACTTTCATGAGTATTTTATACTTTTCTGAGTACAGATCCTTTGCCTCTTTGGTTAAATTGATTCCTAGATATCTTATGGTTTTGGGTGCCATTGTAAATGGGATCGACTCCTTCATTTGTCTCTCTTCTCTCTTGTTGTTGGTGTATAGGAATGCCACTGATTTCTGTGCATTGATTTTGTATCCTGCCACTTTACTGAATTCCTGTATGAGTTAGCAGTTTTGGGGTGGAGTCTTTTGGGTTTTCCACATAAAGTATC
>NW_027406885.1:796-1582 GCF_003265705.2 Callorhinus ursinus | reverse complement strand
ATTAGTGCAATGTATTGCACTAATTTCATATCCTTAAGTAGTTACCCTGAATGTAAATGGGATAAATGCCCCAGTCAAAAGACACAGGGTATGAGATTGGATTAAAAAACAAGATCCATCGATATGCTGTCTTCAAGAGACTCATTTTAGACCAAAGACACCCCCACATTGAAAGTGAAGGGGTAGAAAAACATTTACCATGTTAATGGACACCAAAAGAAAGCTGGGGTGGCAATCCTTTTTTTTAAGATTTTTTTTATTTATTTTATTTGAGAGAGAGAATGAGAGATAGAGAGCACGTGAGGGAAGAGGGTCAGAGGGAGAAGCAGACTCCACGTTGAGCAGGGAGCCAGATGCAGGACTCGATCCCGGGACTCCAGGATCATGACCTGAGCCAAAGGCAGTCGCTTAAACAACTGAGCCACCCAGGCACCCGTGGGGTGGCAATCCTTATATCAGACAAATTAGATGTTAAAAAAAGACTGTAATAAGTGTTGAAGAAGGACACTATATCCTACTTAACGGGTTTATCCAACAAGAAGAACTAACAATTGTAAATATATATGTCCCTAACATGGGAGCAACCGATTATATAAGGCAATTAATAGCAAAAGCAAAGAAACACATTGACAAAAATATAAAAATAGTGGGGGACATTAACACCCCTCTGACTGTAAAGGACAGATCATCTAGGCAAAAGATCAAAAAGGAAATAAAGACTTTAACTGAAACACTGGACCAAATGGACTACACAGACATATTCAGAACATTCCATCCCAAAGCAAA
>NW_027406885.1:0-786 GCF_003265705.2 Callorhinus ursinus | reverse complement strand
ATTAGTGCAATGTATTGCACTAATTTCATATCCTTAAGTAGTTACCCTGAATGTAAATGGGATAAATGCCCCAGTCAAAAGACACAGGGTATGAGATTGGATTAAAAAACAAGATCCATCGATATGCTGTCTTCAAGAGACTCATTTTAGACCAAAGACACCCCCACATTGAAAGTGAAGGGGTAGAAAAACATTTACCATGTTAATGGACACCAAAAGAAAGCTGGGGTGGCAATCCTTTTTTTTAAGATTTTTTTTATTTATTTTATTTGAGAGAGAGAATGAGAGATAGAGAGCACGTGAGGGAAGAGGGTCAGAGGGAGAAGCAGACTCCACGTTGAGCAGGGAGCCAGATGCAGGACTCGATCCCGGGACTCCAGGATCATGACCTGAGCCAAAGGCAGTCGCTTAAACAACTGAGCCACCCAGGCACCCGTGGGGTGGCAATCCTTATATCAGACAAATTAGATGTTAAAAAAAGACTGTAATAAGTGTTGAAGAAGGACACTATATCCTACTTAACGGGTTTATCCAACAAGAAGAACTAACAATTGTAAATATATATGTCCCTAACATGGGAGCAACCGATTATATAAGGCAATTAATAGCAAAAGCAAAGAAACACATTGACAAAAATATAAAAATAGTGGGGGACATTAACACCCCTCTGACTGTAAAGGACAGATCATCTAGGCAAAAGATCAAAAAGGAAATAAAGACTTTAACTGAAACACTGGACCAAATGGACTACACAGACATATTCAGAACATTCCATCCCAAAGCAAA
>NW_027406884.1:0-1582 GCF_003265705.2 Callorhinus ursinus | reverse complement strand
TGTAGTTGATACATCTCTAGGAATGCACCCATTCCTTCCAGGTTATCGAATTTGTTGGCATAGAGTTGCTCATAATATGTTCTTATAATTGTTTGTATTTCTTTGGTGTTGGTAGTGATCTCTCCTCTTTCCTTCATGATTTTGTTGATTTGGGTCATTTCTCTTTTCTTTTTGATCAGTCTGGCCAGGGGTTTATCAATCTTGTTAATTCTTTCAAAGAACCAGCTCCTAGTTTTGTTGATCTGTTCTACTGTTCTTTTGGTTTCTAGTTCATTGATTTCTGCTCTGATCTTGATTATTTCTCTTCTCCTGCTGGGTTTAGGCTTTATTTGCTGTTCTTTCTCCAGCTCCTTTAGGTGTAGGGTTAGGTTGTGTATTTGAGACCTTTCTTGTTTCTTGAGAAAGGCTTGTATTGCTATATACTTTCCTTTCAGGACGGCCTTTGCTGTATCCCAAAGATTTTGAACAGTTGTGTTTTCATTTTCATTGGTTTCCATGAATTTTTTTAATTCTTCTTTAGTTTCCTGGTTGACCCATTCATTCTTTAGTAGGATGCTCTTTAGCCGCCATGTTTTTGAGTTCGTTCCGACTTTCCTCTTGTGATTGTGGTCTGAAAATATGCAGGGAATGATCTCAATCTTTTGGTACCAGTTGAGACCTGATTTGTGACCTAGGATGTGATCAATTCTGGAGAATGTTCCATGGGCACTATAGAAGAATGTGTATTCTGTTGCTTTGGGATCGAATGTTCTGAATATGTCTGTGAAGTCCATTGGGTCCAGTGTTTCATTTAAAGTCTTTATTTCCTTGTTGACCTTTTGCTTAGATGATCTGTCCATTTCAGTCAGGGGGGTGTTAAAGTTCCCCAGTATTATTGTATTGTTGTCAATGTGTTTCTTTGCTTTTGTTAGTAATTGCCTTATATAATTGGCTGCTCCCATGTTAGGGGCATAGATATTTACAATTGTTAGATCTTCTTCTGGATAGACCCTTTAAGCAGGATAGTGTCCTTCCTCATCTCTTATTACAGTCTTTGTTTTAAAATCTAATTTGTCTGATATAAGGATTGCCACCCCAGCTTTCTTTTGGTGTCCATTAGCATGGTAAATGGTTTTCCACCCCCTCACTTTCAATGTGGGGGTGGCTTTGGGTCTAAAATGAGTCTCTTGCAGACAGCATATTGATGAGTCTTGTTTTTTAATCCAATCTGATAGCCTGTGTCTTTTTGGGGGGCATTTAGCCCATTTACATTCAGGGTAACTATTGAAAGATATGAATTTAGTGCCATTGTATTGCTTGTAAGGTGACTGTGACTGTATATTGTCTCTGTTCCTTTCTGATCTATCCTGCTTTTAGGCTCTCTCTTTGCTTAGAGGACCCCTTTCAATATTTCTTGGAGGGCTGGTTTCGTGTTTGCAAATTCCTTTAGTTTTTGTTTGTCCTGGAAGCTTTTTATGTCTCCTTCAATTTTCATTGAGAGCGTAGCTGGATATAGTATTTTTGGCTGCATATTTTTCTCATTTAGTGCTCTGAAGATATCATGCCAGTCCTTTCTGGCCTGCCAGGTCTCTGTGGATAGGTC
>NW_027406883.1:0-1582 GCF_003265705.2 Callorhinus ursinus | reverse complement strand
TTTTCTAAAAGTTTATTATTTCTGGTTATCTTTTGGAAAATCTTTGTAGAAAAGATGATTAACGAAGACAAATTTATGTTGATGCAAAAGTTGGGTATTCATCTTTTCTGATGGCTGAATAATATTCCATTGTATATATGGACCACATCTTCTTTATCCATTCATCTGCTGAAGGGCATCTTGGCTCTTTCCACAGTTTGGCTATTGTGGACATTGCTGCTATGAATATTGGGGTGCATGTGGCCCTTCTTTTCACTACATCTGTATCTTTGGGGTAAATACCCAGTAGTGCAATTGCTGGGTCATAGGGTAGCTCTATTTTTAGCTTTTTGAGGAACTACCACACTGTTGTCCAGAGTGGCTGTATCAGCTTGCATTCCCACCAAGAGTGTAAGAGGGTTCCCCTTCTTCCACAACCTCTCCAAAATTTGTTGTTTCTTGCCTTGTCAATTTTTGCCATTCTAACAGGTGTCAGGTTATATCTTTATGTGGTTTTGATTTGATTTGATTTGAATTTCCCTGATGGCTAATGATGATGAACATTTTTTCATGTGTTTGTTAGCCTATGCTAAGTGAGATAAGTCAAGCAGAAAAAGTCAATTATCATATGGTTTCACTTACTTGTGGAACCTAAGGAATAGCATGGAGGACATGAGGAGAAGGAAGGGAAAAATGAAGGGGGGAATCGGAGGGAGAGATGAACCATGAGAGACTATGGACTGCAAGAAACAAACTGAGGGTTCTAGAGGGGAGGAGTGTGGGAGGATGGGTTAGCCTGATGATGGGTATTAAAGAGGGCACGTTCTGCAAGGAGCACTGGGTGTTATGCACAAACAATGAAACATGGAACACTACATCAAAAAACGAATGATGTAATGTATGGTGATTAGCATAACATAACAAAAAAAAGAAAACCTAAAAAAAATTCCACATTAAAAAAAAGAACAGTTAAAAAAAATAAGAGAATTTAGTAGGGCGCCTGGGTGGCTCAGTAAGTTAAGTGTCTGCCTTTGGCTTAGGTCATGATCTCAGTGTTCTGGGATGGAGCACCGCATCAGGCTCCCTGCACAGCAGGGAGTCTGCTTCACCCTCTGCCCCCCTCACCCCTCACTTGTGCTAGCGTGTGTGTGTGTGTGTGTGTGTGTGTGTGTGTGTGTGTCTGTCTGTCTGTCTCTCAAGTAAATAACTAAAAATTCGGGGGCGCCTGGGTGGCTCAGTCGTTAAGCGTCTGCCTTCAGCTCGGGTCATGATCCCAGGGTCCTGGGATCGAGCCCCACATCGGGCTCCCTGCTCAGGGGGAAGTCTGCTTCTCCCTCTCCCACTGCCCCTGCTTGTGTTCCTTCTCTAGCTCTATTAAAATAAATAAAATAAAAAAAATGTTTTAAAAGAAAGAAGACAATTTAATGATTATGTGTGATACACACAAGCTTTTTAAATACTTCATGAAGTGGATAGTCTCCTTTCAGGCAACCACAAAATAGGGCTGAAGGCTAAAAGCTTTCATGGGATAAAGAATAAACAAGGAAGAGGCAAAAAAAAAATATCTGACTGGCCAGGGGCCACATAATCAACCTTGTGTGGG
>NW_027406882.1:1216-1583 GCF_003265705.2 Callorhinus ursinus | reverse complement strand
CAGCTTCTGGGTGACTGGGAGACTCTAGGATCAGAATGCTGTTGGTATGCAGTTACTGTGACCCTAAATTCTGAACAAGCTGCTGACACCCAGACTAAATAAATTTCAGATTTAGAAACTTCAGATAGAAATTTTGTGTCCATGATGACAACAAAAACACGTGTGATCTTTAAACCTAACTCTAACCCTTGACTTTAACCCTAAAAGCTAATATGACTCTAAGCCCCAAACTGGAACCCTGAATCTCAAACCTGAAATTGAACCCCACACCCCAACTCTAAACCCAAGCCCTAAATCCAAGTCCTGAACCATGAACCCAAACATTGAACCAAAACTCTGAGTCATGAACCCTGAACCCAAACCCCAG
>NW_027406882.1:0-1206 GCF_003265705.2 Callorhinus ursinus | reverse complement strand
CTACCCCCAATGGTGTAACTAGTAGTAGAAGCCAGAATACCCCGATGTGCACATGGGGAGCCTGGGGAGGCCCCGAGAGGCACGGGGTCTGTCCAGGGTCACAGCTCTGGGCGTGCAGAGGAACCAGGTCTGAACCCAGCTCTGTGCCATCACAGCAGAGACACCAGCTGCACCCAGGCTTCCCGGGGGCTACGGGTGGGCTGTGTGGGTGTCACTGTGTGGATGGGGCATGGGGGGAGGATGAACATTGAGCAGCCAGGGAAGGGGGGCACTCGGGGGGCTCTTGTGTGAGGAGGAGGTTGGGTAAGCAGACCCCAGGCAGTGAACTCACTTCCCTGACAACAGAGCCCAACAGAATTTGGAACCCTGGTAACCAGGCAACCACATTCCACAGACAGCCCCCTGCCCAGCTCATTTCTTTGGAGATCTTCAAACCAAGATGTTCGCATGTTGATTTCCGAGGTCTGGAGCCTGAAGGCAGAAGAAGCACGCCCTGTAGACACTGTCCCGCGCTGGGGATTTCATGTCAGGGCTCCCCAAAGCCTCTGGACATTTGGCCGGAAGGACAGAAAGGTGACACCAGGAGGCCCAGAGCCGGCCACCCAGCCCCACTCACTCTGATGACCTGTGTAGCCCCAGGTGCCCTCCCTGTGTGTGTGTCTGTGTGTGTGTGTGTCTGTGTGTGTGTGTACACATGTGTGGATGGGGTGTGTGTCTGTGTGTGTGTGTATGTGTGTGTGTAAAGAGGGGTCATGCAGGGTGGCGCCACCCCGAGCAGGAGCAGGCTGATGAGGGGTCAGATACCCAGTGGGCAGGTCATGTTCAAGGTCAAGCCTGGCTGTGTGGGATGGGGTGTGTGAGAGCTGCCCCTTCTGCCCGAGGTTAATCCAATAGCCATGCAGAGATGGGTCACTGCATCCCGGATGCAGGGCGGTGCACGCACAGGTCTGTGTCTGATCTGGGAGCAGCAAGGGGACTGGGCAGGAGGACACTGCGGATGTTCGGGCAGGGCTGTGATGCCTCAGGGCCGGCTACTGGTCCCTGTCTTTGCAGAAGGCCACGGAGAACATTGAGAGGAGGCTGGTAAAAACGCCCTCCATCTCCTCAACAGAGGGGGTGACCCCACAGGGGTCTCCAGAAGCAGGTGCTGGGGATTGCACGGCAAGACCTCCGACACCACACAGACCACTGTCCCAGGTGATTGTC
>NW_027406881.1:0-1584 GCF_003265705.2 Callorhinus ursinus | reverse complement strand
TTCTACCAGTCCCTGGGTACTGCCTATGGGAGGAAGAGCCCCTGCCTCCTTGAATGTAAAGCTAAACTTAGGAATTCAAAAAGGTTTTGGAAATTTCTGGATGTATGGCCAAATTCAACAATTTAAATGAAAATGCGACAAGTCCACAAATGCGAGGTGTCACTTCATTTTCTTTGAGCCCAGAAATAAGGAGAGCTCCTTCTAAATACCCATGACAGAGCCTATATATAAACACCGTCCGTTGGGCTACTTCACGTGCCTCGGGTCTCCAAATGTTAACAGATTTCTTCTAAGAAAAAGAATTTAAATACAACCAATTTAACCTAGAGCGCGTTACTAGGTTCAGGGGTAGAATTCAGCGATCCATCGGTTGTGTTTAGCACCCAGTGCTAATTACAAGTACTCTCCTTAATACCCATTCCCCAATTTCCCCATTCCTCACCCACCTTGCTTCCAGCAACCCTCACTTTGTTATCTTGAGTTACGATTCTCTTACCGTTTGTCTTCTTCTCTGGGTTGGTCTTATTTGATTTTTCCTTCCATTTCACTTAGGTTCATCGGTTTACTTTTTATTTTTTATTGTTTTTTTTTCATTTAGACAGCATATAGAACATCCTAGAATTCTGTCGTAGTGCTCAACAATGATTCTTAGTTGCCGATAATACTCAGTGATCATGCCAACACCTGCCCTTCTTACTACCCAACACCTGGGTAGTGCTGTTTAGCTTCCCTTTCCACAGGTGTGAGCCCTAGACCACAAATTTTGGTTCTTGTTCCAGTGAGATTTCGAAGAAATCACACGAGATTTGGAGGGTCATCTCACCCGACGTCCATAACATCTCCCGAGTTTTGGAGTGAATTCGCGCCCGATGTCCATGAGATCTCACGAGATTTGGAATGAGATCTCACGCGACGTCCAGGAAATCTCAAGAGATTGCAAGTAAAATCTCGACTGATGTCCATGAGATCTCACGAGATTTACAGTGAAATCTCTTGCAATATCCATGACATCTCACGAGATTTGGACTGAGCTCTCCAAGGGGTGATGAGATCTCACGAGATGTGCAGGAAAATCTCACCCGATGGCCTTGAGATCTCACGAGAATTGGTGTGAAATCTCGCCCGGTATCATTGAGACCTCACAAGATTTGGATTGAAATCTCGCCCAATGTCCAGGAGATCTCACGAGATTTGGACTGAAGTCTGCAAGGCTTGGATTGGATCTCACGAGACTTGGAGTCAAATCTCGCCCGATCTCCAAGAGATCTCACGAGATTGAGAGTGAAATCTCGCCCAAGGTCCCTGCTATCTCACGAGATTGGGAGTGAAAGCTTGCCCAAGGTCCCTGATATCTCTCGAGATTTGTAGTGAAATCTCGCCCGATTTCATTGTGACCTCAGGAGATATGGAGTGCAATCTCGCCCAAGGTCCATTATCTCACGAGTTTTGGAGAGATATCTCACCCGAAGTCCATGAGATCTCCCAAGATTTGGAGTAAAATCTCGCCTGATGTCCTTGAGATCTGACGAGACTTAGTTTAAATCTCCATCCATAGCCATGAGATCTCACGAGATTGGCACTGAC
>NW_027406880.1:0-1584 GCF_003265705.2 Callorhinus ursinus | reverse complement strand
AACGATTTGCTCAGTTTATCTTATACTCCAAAGCTACACAGTGATCTTTTGAACTGGTATTTAGCATATTCACTTTAAGTAAAGTGGATATTTGAATATCCATTTCTACTGTTTTCACTTCCTTATTTTCTTCAATTTCCATGCTTACTATGGGCACTAGCCACAGGAAAAAAATGATAAAATTTGTTCCCATATCGAACTCATTTTATATTAAATTGTAATCAATTATCCATTAAAACACTCTTATTATAGAAGAGAACATCTCTCTCTCTTTTTTCACTAGTTTTGCTTTCTTTTTTAAAGCTTTAAGGTAGCTGGCTACATAACACAGTATAACATTTGAGATGAATTATTTAAACCTTTATTAACATCATTCTGGTATAGTGTTAACAAAAATTGAGACTTTTAACACTTCACTTCCTTATAACAAATTATAAACAACAGAGTTATCTCTCTATTCAATCTTGGTAAGTTTAAAAGAATACACAGCCATTAGGAATATATTTGGGTAAAAAAATCAGCATATGAGCTTTAGAAATTATTATGTTGTAGATTTTAAAGAATGCTTAAAAATTTACTTGCATTGTTGAAAACTAATCTTATTCAACTAATCTAGCCTATTTGTCACACTGCTAATGAGTATGTCATCTTAATTCACAAAATGCTATTCAGCTTTGCTAGAAAAACTATGATACATCTGTAATGCCCTATTTTATTACAAGCACGGGATAAACACATAAGTATAATTGATTGAAAAAAGTGTTCTTAGAATAAATTTTTCACAGTATTTAAGTGATAAGAAAATCGCTGTGTAGAAACATATTTTTTCATTTTGAGTAACTTTTTCTGGACAATGATTTATCACTGGTATTCTTAGATTATTTTAATATGATACATAATTTGTTAGTACATACTAATTGATAAAGCTTTTTTTACCTCCTTGGGATGAGACTTAATTACATTGTCCATTAAATAATACTAGAAATGAAACCTTCAATTGTATTATGCATTAGAATCTTGTGACGTGCCAGTATTGGAGAATGCCAGAATCAAAAGCAATGGCACATGGTTTAAACTCAATGACAAGTTGGACTATGAATGCCATGACGGATTTGAAAGCAGAGATGGGCGCACAGGTTCCATAGTGTGTGATAACGACGGTTGGTCTCATAAACCAGCATGTTATGGTAAGTGCTGTTTTTTCAGGTATTCTTTTTTGCAGGATTGACAAAATTAATAATACGTGTTTAAAATATTCCATTTTGAACAAATTTGCATTATTTAAAGTCATTTTTAAGAAATAGTGACTAAAATCAGGTGTCTCTTGATTTAATGTAAACTGGGAGAACAGGGTGTTTTAAAGCCCAAAGACAATACTCTAACACGGTACATTAATGTTTCCTATGGGCCATATACATGATAGATTTGTAAATAAAATATAACTGTGCTTGTTACTCTAAATGCAGGCTTTCATATTACTTAAAACGGGGTTCTTTTAGTGTATGGTGTAAGAAAACCAAAATTAAAGTTTCTTACGATTTCCTCAGCTATTTTGCTCCTGAGTTTCTGCTTTTACACCTTCTA
>NW_027406879.1:289-1584 GCF_003265705.2 Callorhinus ursinus | reverse complement strand
AAGAGCATCCTACTAAAGAATGAAGGGGTCAACCAGGAAATTAAAGAAGAATTTTAAAAAATTCATGGAAACCAATGAAAATGAACCCACAACTGTTCAAAATCTTTGGGATACAGCAAAGGCAGTCCTGAGAGGAAAGTATATAGCAATACAAGCCTTTCTCAAGAAACAAGAAAGGTCTCAAATACACAACCTAACCATACACCTAAAGGAGCTAGAGAAAAAACAGCAAATATAACCTAAACGCAGCAGGAGAGGAGAAACAATAAAGATCAGAGCAGAAATCAATGAACTAGAAACCAAAAGAACAGTAGAACAGATCAACGAAACTAGGAGCTGGTTCTTTGAAAGAATTAACAAAATTGATAAACCCCTGGCCAGGCTTATCAAAAAGAAAAGAGAAATGACCCAAATCAACAAAATCATGAATGAAAGAGGAGAGATCACAACCAACACCAAAGAAATACAAACAATTATAAGAACATATTATGAGCAACTCTATGCCAGCAAATTAGATAACCTGGAAGAAATGGGTACATTCCTAGAGATGTATCAACTACCAAAATCGAACCAGGAAGAAATAGAAAACCTGAACAGACCATAACCACTAAGGAAATTGAAGCAGTCATCAAAAATCTCCCAACAAACAAAAGCCCAGGGCCAGATGGCTTCCCAGGGGAATTCTACCAAACAATTAAAGAAGAATTAATACCTATTCTCCTGAAACTGTTCCAAAAAATAGAAATGGAAGGAAAACTTCCAAACTCATTTTATGATGCCACCATTACCTTGATCTCAAAACCAGACAAAAACCCCTTCAAAAAGGAGAATTACAGACCAATATCTTTGATGACCGTGGATGCAAAAATTCTCACCAAAATACTAGCCACTAGGATCCAACAGTACATTAAAAGGATTATTCACCAAGACCAAGTGGGATTTACCCTGGGCTTCAAAGTTGGTTCAACATCCGCAAATCAATCAACGTGATACAATACATTAACAAAAGAAAGAACAAGAATCATATGATCCTCTCAATAGGTGCAGAAAAAGCATTTGACAAAGTACAGCATCCTTTCTCGATCAAAAATCTTTAGAGTATAGGCATAGAGGGTACATAACTCAATATGATAAAAGCCATCTATGAAAAACCTACAGCGAATATCATTCTCAATGGGGAAAAGCTGAGAGCTTTTCCCCTAAGGTCAGGAACGCGGCAGGGATGTCCACTCTCACCACTGCTATTCAACATAGTATTAGAAGTCCTAGCCACAGCAATCAGACAACAAAAAGAA
>NW_027406879.1:0-189 GCF_003265705.2 Callorhinus ursinus | reverse complement strand
GATACTGTATGTGGAAAACCCAAAGACTCCACCCCAAAACTGCTAGAACTCATACAGGAATTCAGTAAAGTAGCAGGATTTAAAATCAATGCACAGAAATCAGTGGCATTCCTATACACCAACAACAAGACAAAAAAGAGACAAATCAAGGAGTGGATCCCATTTACAATTGCACCCAAAACCATAAGA
>NW_027406878.1:0-1584 GCF_003265705.2 Callorhinus ursinus | reverse complement strand
AACTCACCTAGACAATGTGATCACCATGTGCAGCTGGACCTGAGCCCTGTTCCACTGCTCTGAATTCAGCCAAGAAGGTACCTGGACAGTGGCCTCACCTCATGCCCTTGGACCTGGAGACCAACATCTCACCTCTATGCTGGGCTAAGCAGACACCTGCGCAGAGAACTCACCATATGCCAATGGACCTGAAGAACAGCAAAGCAGTTCTCTGCTAGGCCAAGCAGGCACCTAAACAGCAGGCTCACCATGTGTCTAGGACCTGCCGTCCAACAATACATCTCTGTGGTATGCCAAGCCGGCACCTGGACAGAGGTCTCACAATGTGCCTTTGGACCTGGAGACCAAAACACAGCTCCACACCTGGCCATAGAGACACCTAGACGAAGGGATCACCATGTGCCCTTAGCCATGGAGACCAACAACACATCTCTGCTGGGCCAGGCAGTCACCGGGACAGAAGTCTCATAATATATTTTGGACCTGGAGACCAGGAAATAAGACCTGTGCTAGGCCAAGCAACCTGGACAGAGGGATCCCAATGTGCTCATGGATCTGTAGACCAACAATTCAGCTCTGGGCTAGGCCAAACAGGCACTTGGACAGTGGTCTTGCCACGTGCCCTAGGATGTAGATCCTTCCTTCCCCATGAATATTGGGGACCAGGTGCCCCTTCTTTTCACTATATCTGTATCTTTGGGGTAAATACCCAGAATTGCAGTTGCTGGGTTGAAAGGTTAGCTCTATTTATTTTTATTATGTTCATTTAGCCAACATATAGTACCTCATTTGTTTTTGATGTAGCGTTTAAGGATTCATTAGTTGCATATAACACCCAGTGTTCAAAGCAACACATGCCCTCCTTAAAACCCATCACCTGGCTACAACATTCCCCACACCCTTCCTCTCTGTAACCCTCACTTTGTTTCCCAGATTCCAGAATATCATGGTCCGTCTCCCTCCCTGATTTCTTCCCCTTCAGGTTTCCTTCTCTTTCCCTATGTTCCTCTGTGCTATTCCTTAGGTTGCACATATGAGTGAAACTATATAATTGTCTTACACTGATTGTCTTACTTCATTTAGCATAACCCCTCACGCAGTTCCATCCTTGTAGATGCAAATGGTGGGTAGTCATCCTTTCTGATGGCTGAATAATATCCCCTTGTATATATGGACCACATCTTCTATATCCATTCATCTGTTGAAGGGCATCGTGGCTCCTTTTACAGTTTGGCTCCTAGGGACTTTGCTGCTATGAATACTGTGGTGCATATGCCCCTTCGTTTCACTACATCTGTATCTTTGTGGTAAATACCTAATAGTACAAATGCTAGGTCATAAGTTAGGTCTATTGTTTTTTAAGGTTTTTGTATTTATTTGAGACAAAGAGATACAGAGAAAGAGTATGAGCAGGAAGAGAGGCAGAGGGAGGAGAAGCAGGCTCCCCGCTGAGCCAGGCTCCCAATGCATGGCTCGATCCCAGGACCCTGGGATCATAAGCTGACCGAAAGCAGATACTTAATCATCTGAACCACCCAGGCGCCCCAGTTAGCTCTATTGTTAATGCCTTTAGGAACCTCCATA
>NW_027406877.1:0-1585 GCF_003265705.2 Callorhinus ursinus | reverse complement strand
GCACATAGAATTCATGGCTTTTTTTACTATGATTCATTAGTTTTTCAAAGTTAATTTTTTTAACTGCATTTTTTAAAATTTTTCTTTTTCCCTTTTTCAACCAACATCTTATCAATCCCTTTTTTAAAAAAACATTTTTTATTTTTCATTTTTAGGGTCATATTTTATCCCTTCATAGTAGTTACCCTTATTTTTGGCACATATATATAAGTTGTTCTCTCTTTAAAATTTTAAGATACAGTTTCTTCTAAGAGATCAAAATATACCCTAAATCACTAGTGTATGGCTTGGTTCTAGTCTCCTGCCTGATCACATTCTCTCCCTTTTTTTTTTTTAAATCTTCTTCTTTCTTTTTTCAAACAACTTCTTATCTTATCAATTCCTTTTATAAAATCTTTTATAATTTTTATCTTTACAGTCATCTTCCATCCCTCCATTGTATCAACCCTTATTTTGTGCATATACGTCTTTCTTCCTTTAAAATCTTAGGAGGCACTTTTTTCTAACAGACCAAAATACACCCAATATCTAGTGCGTGGCACTGATCTAGGCACTAGCCTGATCATATTTGATCATATTCTGGTTTTTTTTGGATTGTTCTGTTTTTGTTTTTATCTTTTTCTTTTTGTTTTTTTTTTCTCTTTCGTTTTTCTTTCTTTCCCTTTCTTTTCCCCTGGTTTCAGATCTTTTCTGATTTGTATAGAGTATATTTGCTGGGAATGTTGTTAACCTGTTTGCATTTTGTTCTCTTATTCATCTATTCTCCTCTGGACAAAATGACAAGATGAAAAAAATCACCTCAGCAAAAAGAACAAGAGGTAGTACCGTCAGCCAGGGACTTACTCAATATGGACATTAGTATGATGTTGGACCTAGAGTTCAGAATCATGAATTTAAAGATATTAGCTGGCCTTGAAAAAAGCGTGGAAGTTATTAGAGAAACCCTTTCTGGAGAAATAAAAGAACTAAAATCGAACCAAGTCGAAATCAAAAAGGCTATTAATGAGGTGCAATAAAAAATGGGGGCACTGACTGCTAGGATAAATGAGGCAGGAGAATCAGCGATATAGAAGACCAAATGATGGAAAATAAAGAAGCTGAGAAAAAGAGAGAGAAACAACTACAGGATCACGAGGGCAGAATTCGAGAGATAAGCAATATGATAAGATGAAACAACATTAGAATAATTGGGATCCCAGAAGAAGAAGAAAGAGAGAGAGGGCCAGAGGTATATTGGAGCAAATAATAGCAGAGAACTTCCCTAACGTGAGGAAGGAAACAGGCATCAAAATCCAGGAGGCACAGAGAACCCCTCTCAAAATCAATAAAAATAGGTTAACACCCCGACATCTAATAGTAAAACTTACGAGTCTCAGAGACAAAGAGAAAATCCTGAAAGCAGCTCAGGAGAAGAGATATGTAACCTACAATGGTAGAAATATTAGATTGGCAACAGACCTATCCACAGAGACCTGGCAGGCCAGAAAGGACTGGCATGAGATCTTCAGAGCACTAAACGAGAAAAATATGCAGCCAAAAATACTATATCCAGCTAGGCTCTCATTGAAAATTGAAAGAGAGATAA
>NW_027406876.1:0-1585 GCF_003265705.2 Callorhinus ursinus | reverse complement strand
TGTTGAGCACTCCAAGGGCATTCCCTTGCCTGTCACATAGAGAGAGGGCAAAGGGAAGTTGATAATTAGGAAGTTGGAGGTCAGGGTCTGTTGTTAGACTTTGGTTTAAGGTTTCAAAGTCTATGTCATCCCCCTTTTTCTGAATAATTGTGTTAGGTTTGTCATTTTATAGTAAACTGTATAGCAGCTGAGCCTTAAGAGATAAGTTTGGAATCCATTGTTGACAGTACCCGGACAGTCCAAGAAAGCCTGGTCATTGGTGCTTAAGGTTGTGGGAAATCGAGGATGCATTGAGTCTACCTGTTTCCAGCTGTCGTCCTTGTTCTGAGATCAGGTGTCCTAAATACCTAACCTGAGTTTGAGCAAACTGGAGTTTTTCTTTGGAGACTGGATGTCCCTTTGAAGGCAAAAAGTTTTCACAGGGGGATGCTCTCTTCCTGTGCAGAGGTGTGAGGAGGGGAGCAGAGATGACAATCACCTACATATTGTAACAAAGGAGAGCCCACAGCACACTTTTTATCATCCAAGTCAGCCATTAAGGTTTGCAGGAAATAGGAAGCATTCTGTGAAACCATGGGCCCTTACAGTCCAGGTGTATTGCCATTCTCTAAGGTCAATGCAAGTGATCGTGGCAGTCCTTATCAACTGGAATACAAAATACATCACATTGGTCAATTACAGTGAGGACTTTGGTGTCATTTGGAATGGATGTCAGAGTGGAAGGGTTGGGAATAAGGGGATGGCGAGCGTCTACAGTGTTAATTATTGCTTAGAGGTCTGGACAAACTCCCGTCCCCAGTGGTTGGGTTTTCTGCCAGGTATAATAGAGGTGTTACATGGATAGGTGCAGGGGATCATGAGACCCTGATCCTTGTAACCCTCTATTAGGGGGTTGATGATTTGAAGGGCTTCTTAATTTATAGAATTTACACTGCTGAACTACACCATTATTATACCATTAGACTATAATTTTGACTGTTTTGTCCTAAAGAATATTTTTGTTAAAAAATATTGTTTCTCCATCAAATGCAATTTTGTTTCTCCCTCTTCTAGGTAAAGACTCAAGCATTTGAAGGTAAGATTTCAGTGTTCTGTTTTCCTGGTAGTCTTTTCCTTTTTTTTTTTTTTAATTAAATTTTATTATGTTGTTAGTCACCGTACAATACAGCATGGGGTTTTCATGTATTGTTCCATGATTCATTGTTTTCGTATAACGCCCAGTGCTCCATGCAATCCATGACCTCCTTAATACCCATCACTGGGCCAACCCATCCCCCCACCCCTCTCCCCTCTGAAACCCTCAGTTTGTTTCCCGGAATCCATAGTCTCTCATGGTGTGTCCCCCCTCTGATTTCCCCCCTTCATTTTTCCTTTCCTTCTCCTAATGTCCTCCATGGTACTCCTTATGTTCCACAACTAAGTGAATCCATATGATAGTTGACTTTCTCTGCCTGACTTATTTCACTTAGCATCATCTCCTCCAGTCCCATTCATGTTGATGGAAAAATTGGGTATTCATCCTTTCTGATAGCTGAGTAATATTCCATTGTGTTTATGGACCACATCTTCTTTATCCATTCTTCTG
>NW_027406875.1:0-1585 GCF_003265705.2 Callorhinus ursinus | reverse complement strand
AATAATCCCAAAGTTTTGGTACTGGTTGAGACCTGATTATTGACCCATTATGTGATCTATTCCGGAAAAAGTTCCATGTACAGTCGAGAGGAAGGCATATTCTGTTTTAGGATGGAATGTTTTGAATATATCTGTGAAGTTCATTGGTTCCAGTGAGACAATTGGAGCTCTTGTTTCTTTTTTGATCTTCTGCTTAGATGATCTGTCCATTGCTGTGAGTGGAGTGTTGAGGTCTCCTACTATTAATGTATTATTATCAATGTTTCTTTACTGTAGTTATTTATTGGTTTATATAATTGGGAGCTCCCATGTTGGGGGCAGAGATATTTACAATTGTTAGATCTTCTTGTTGGATAGACCCTTATGTATGATATCATGTCCCTCTACATTTCTTAGTAGAGTCTTTTGCTTAAAATCCAATTAGTCTGATATAAGGATTGCCGCCCCAGGTTTCTTTTGATGTCCAAGAGCATGGTAAATCATTTTCCACCACCTCACTTTCCATCTGGAGGTGTCTTTAGGTCTAAAAAGGGTCTGTTGCAGACAGCATATGGATGAGTCTTCCTTTTTTAACCCATGTGCAACCCTGTGTCTTTTCTTTGCAGCATTCATCCCATTTACATCCAGGGTATCTATTGAAAGATATTAATTTAATGCCATTGTATTGCCTGTAAAGTCCCTGTTTCTGTAGATTGTCTGTTTCTTTCTGTTCTATGTTACTCTTGGGGTCTCTCTTTGCTTACACTATTCCCCTAAATATTTCTTGCAGGGCCGGCTTGGTGGTCATATACTTGTTCCGTTTCTGCCTGTCCTGGAAGCTCTTTATCTCGCCATCCATTCTGAATGACAGCCTTGCTGGGTAAATTATTCTTGGCTTCATGTTCTTTTTATTTAGTATCCTGAATATGTCTTGCCAGCCCTTTCTGGCCTGCCAGGTCTCTGTGGATAGGCCTGATATTAGTTTGATTTTCCTTCCTGTGTAAATAAGGAACATCTTATCTCAAGCTATTCTCAGGATAGTCTCATTTATTTTTCAAAAAATTTCAAGCTTCATTATTATAGATGGGGTGTTGATCTATTTTTATTGATTTTTTGAGGGGGGAAGGGGTCCTCTCTGCCTCTTGGACAAGAATGCTTGTTTCCTTCCACAGATAAGGAAAGTTCTCACCTATGACTTGCTCAAATATACCTTCTGGACTGCTTTTTCTTCTCTCCTCCTCCTCAGGCACCCCAGTACTACTGACCGTAGTTCATTTCATGGCATCATTAAATTCTCAACATTTCTTCATGGGCGAATTGTTGTCTTTCTCTCCTTCCATTCCATTAACCTCTCTCCTAGATCACTTACTTTATCTTCTGCCTCATTCACCATAGCTGTTAGAGCATCTGATTTAGACTGAATCTCAGTTATAGCATTTTTAAATTCGGCCTTATTAGATCTGATTTCTGCACTTAGAGATTCTCTACAGCCTTTTATGCTTTTTTCAAGCCTAGCTATTAACTTTATAATTACTATCCTGAATTCCATCTTTTACCTGTTACTTATATCCATACCGATTATCTCTATGGCAGAGAACATTATATC
>NW_027406874.1:0-1585 GCF_003265705.2 Callorhinus ursinus | reverse complement strand
ATTCAGAGCAGGAGAAATCTGCATGCCTATCCAAGTGAAACCCCACATTTAGTGGCCCCCTGGCGGCAAACCCTGAGCCTAACACTCATCCTGACCCACACCTTCAACTCAGACCCCCGGGAAGCTCGCACGGCATGGGCAGATCCCTGCTGAAATGATCCTAAGCCTTAACTCTAACCCTAGGTTAACTTCTGAGTGGTCTATCCACAGAAGCCTGGCTCCAAAGCCACCGAGATGGGGACACCTGAACAAGACCAGAAGACGCAGCCTGTCACCCAGAAGGAAAACAAGCCATTTGGAACTCCAGAAAGCATTCAGAGCATGAGTACACTGCATGCCCATCCAAGCGAACCCCCACTTTGATCGGCCCCTTGGCCGCTATCCATGAGCATGACATTTACCCTGATGAACGTCCTTAAGTCAAACTACACGTACCGCACCACAGCGCCGGCAGTTCAGCTTGCCATGCTGCCAGGCCATAACCGTCACCCTAGGGAGGCTTCTGAGGGGTCTGTCCCCAGAGGTCTGGCTCCAAAGCCCCAAGGACTGGGGACTGCTAGCAATAAAAGAGGACTCAACCTGCCAACTAGAAGGACCTGCCAACTCAACACGCCATTTAATCTCTGGAAAGCATTAAGAACAGGGGAACTCTGAATGCCCATCCCAGCAAATCCCTACATTCAGCGCTCCCCTGGACACAAACCCTGAGCCTGAAACTCACCCTGACCCACACCCTCAACTCAGAAGCAGTGGAAGCTCACCGCAGCGCCTGCAGATTGGGCCTGACATTCTTCTAGTCCCTAACCCTAAACCTAGGGTGGCTTTTCAGGGGTTTGTCCCTAGAGGCCCCGATCCAAACTCCATGGATTGGGGACTACTGAGCAATACCATAGGATTCAACCTGCCACCCAGATGGATTCCATGAAAATGGACCTCTGGGAAGCATTCAAAACAAGAGGTATTCTGAATGCCAAAGCAAGCAAATCCTACTTTCATTGGCCTGCAGGCCTCAAACCCTGAGCCTAACATTCACCCTGACCCATGCCCTTAACACAGAACCCTGGGAAGCTCGCCACTGCAACGGCAGATCAGCATGCCATGCCCCTAGGTCTTACCCCAAACCCTAGCATGGCTTCTAAGGGGCCTGTCCCCAGAGGCCCGGTTCCAAAGACCCAGGGATTGGGGACACCTGAGCAATAGCAGAGGACTCAGCCTGCCACCCAGAAGGAAACTGAGCCATTTTGAACTCTAGAAACCATACAGTGCAGGAGAAATCTGCATGCCCATTCCAGCGAACCCCCACTTTCTGCAGGCTCCCTGGCTGCAAACCATGAGCCTAACACTCATTTGACCCACACTCTCAAATCAAACCCCTGGGAAGCTCAACGCAGTGCCAGCAGATCGAGCCTCCCATTCCTCTTGGCCCTAACCCTAACCATAAGGTGGCTTCTGAGGTGTATGGCCTCAGAGGCTGGGCTCCAAATCCCCAGGGATTGGGAATACCTGAGCAACACCAGAGAATTCAACCTGCCACGCAGTAGGAAACCACACCATTTGGAACTGTGGAAAGTTCTCAGAGCAGGAG
>NW_027406873.1:0-1585 GCF_003265705.2 Callorhinus ursinus | reverse complement strand
ATTTTGAGATACAATTTCTTCTAACAGATCAAAATATACCCTAAATCACTAGTGTATGGTTTTTTTCTAGTCTCCTGCCTGATCACATTCTCTCACTTTTTTTTCTTTTCTTTTTTTTTTTAAATCTTCTTTCTTTTTTCAAACTTCTTATCTTATCAATTCCTTTTATAAAATCTTCTATAATTTTCATCTTTACAGTCATCTTCCATCCCTTCATTGGATCAACCCTTATTTTGTACATATATAAGTCTTTCTTCCTTTAAAATTTTAGGAGGCACTTTCTTCTAACACACCAAAATATGCCCAAAATCTACTGTGTGGCACTGATCTATGCACTAGCCTGATCATATTTGATCATATTCTGTTTTTTTTGTTTTGTTCTGTTTTTGTTTGTTTTTATCTTTTTCTTCTTTTTTTTTTTCCTCTTTCTTTTTTCTTTCTTTCGCTTTCTTTTCCCCTGGTTTCAGGTCTTTTCTGATTTGTATAGAGTATATTTGCTGGAGACGTTGTTAACCTGTTAACATTTTGTTCTCTCGTTCCTCTATTCTCCTCTAGACAAAATGACAAGACGAAAAAAAACACCTCAGCAAAAAGAACAAGAGGTAGTACCGTCTGCCAAGGACCTACTCAATACGGATATTAGTACGATGTCGGACCTAGAGTTCAGAATCATGACTTTAAAGACACTAGCTGGGCTTGAAAAAAGCATGGAAGTTATTAGAGAAACCCTTCCTGGAGAAATAAAAGAACTAAAATCTAACCAAGTCGAAATCAGAAAGGCTATTGATGAGGTGCAATAAAAAATGGGGGCACTAACTGCTAGGATAAATGAGGCAGAAGAGAGAATCAGTGATATAGAAGACCAAATGAAGAAAAATAAAGAGACTGAGGAAAAAGAGAGATAAACAACTACAGGATCACGAGGGTAGAAACATTAGATTGGCAACAGACCTATCCACAGAGACCTGGCAGGCCAGAAAGGACTGGCGTGATATCTTCAGAGCATTAAACGAGAAAAATATGCAGCCAAGAATACTATATCCAGTTAAGCTGCCATTGAAATAGAAGAAGAGATCAAAAGCTTCCAGGACAAACAAAACCTAAAGGAATTTGCAAACACAAAATCAGCCCTACAAGAAATATTGAAAGGGGTCCTCTAAGCAAAGAGAGAGCCTAAACGCAGCATAGATCAGAAGGAAACACAGACAATATACAGTAACAGTCACCTTACAGGCAATACAATGGCACTAAATTCATATCTTTCAACAGTTACCCTGAATGTAAATGGGCTCAATGCCCCAATCAAAAGACACAGGCTATCAGATTGGATTAAAAAAAAAGACCCATCAATATGCTGTCTGCAAGAGACTCATTTTAGACCCAAAGACAACCCCAGATTGAAAGTGAGGGGGTGGAAAACCATTTACCATGCTAATGGACACCAAAAGAAAGCTGGGGTGGCAATCCTTATATCAGAAAAATGAGATTTTAAAACAAAGACTGTAATAAGAGATGAGGAAGGACACTATATCCTACTGAAAGGGTCTATCCAACAAGAAGATCTAACAATTGTAAATATCTATGC
>NW_027406872.1:0-1585 GCF_003265705.2 Callorhinus ursinus | reverse complement strand
TTCCATCTCCTCTGCTGACCAGCTCTGGGAATGGAGACATTTTACCTTCCCTCGCTTGGCATCGATCTCCTCCTCTGTGCGATGGGTTGAGGCTGAATGATCCCTCCCATGGCGGGAACATGTGGAGTGCTGGTGATTGACGTAAGACTGGCACGGAGCCTGGATTGCAGAGTGCACAGGGGGATGGTGAGCGGTGTGGGCAGTGAGCACTCCGCCCCGGAAAGCAATTTAGCTCTTCCATGCAGCCGCCAGGCCACTAGCTGGGAGCCGAGGAGCAGTGGCCGACCACACTCCTGAAACCAGGGCCCTGCGTGTGGCTCTTCCTTAGCACTGGGACACGGTGGGGACCGCGGGACTTGGGCCAGTGCCTCTCTCTGAGGGAAGGAGACGAAAGAAGGCTTTCCTTGGGGACCCCCAAGGCCACGTAAGAGGGGAGGAGGCTTCCCCCAAAACAGTACATTGAAATTCTGCTTCGGTTAGAACCTGAGCGTTGGGCTTTGGTTATTTCACTTGCGGGGCTGACGACATACAATTGATCTCCAAGACTCCTCCTCAGATGAAGAGCTCTTGCAGATCCCGGGCATCCTGGAGCCGGGGAGGGGAGAGGGGCCCGTCCCCTCCCCGGCTCCTGCAGGAGACCTGTCCTACCAAACCAGGATGTTTTCGGGTCGTGGTCCTGGGCTAGGGTTGGCGAGAGCCGGTCACTGCTCCTGACTCTGGGGCGGAGAGGGCCTTTTTTAGACATAGCAACAGCCACCCAAAACAGGGGCTTCAGAAAGCACAGACTCCTGCACTCGGTCCCGCCCCAGGAATTTGGCTGCCTTCCCCAGCTCCAGAGGAAGAGGATATACTCTGCTTCTTTGGGCTTTGGTCCTCTGAACCACGAGCAAGCACTGAAAAGTGTCTACCGCTCCTCTAGAAGTGCCCCAGCCCCGGGTGGGGCAGTCACTGTGCACACACGAAGACGGACAAGGAGCTAAGTAAGTGCAGGAGTTCATCCTGTTCAAATGGCCTGCGGGTCGGTGGGGTGTGCTGCTTCTGTGCCCTCCAGTGGGTCGCCTTTCCTAGGATGGAAATGCTCCTGGAGTGGCCTCTCTGTCCTTTCAGCTCCGTTCCTGCTGGTTCAGGACCAAGGGACTCCAACTGAGCATTGTGCCCTATGTCCACAGGGCGATGGTGGTAATGGTCCGTTATGATTGTCTGGGAGGTTCCTTCTGGTTCCTGCTCCCCTAGGCACAGGTGCGGTAGCGAGAAGCCCCAGAGCCATCCCCCAATTTCAGCATTGTGCCCCTTGTTCCCCGGGCTGACGTCGGAGGACTGCTCTGGGGCTTCTTGCCACCACACCTGTGCCTGGGGGGAGCGGGAACCTGGAGGGCCCTCTCCGACAATCCCAAAGGACCATTAGCACCATCCCTGGGGAACAAGGGGCACAATACTGAAATTGGGGGATGGCTCCGGGGCTTCTCGCTACCACACCTGTGCCTAGGCGAGCGGGAACCAGAAGGACCCTCCCAGACAATCATAAGGGACCATTACCACCATCGCCTAGGCACAGGTGTGGTAGCGAGAAGCCCCGGAGCCATCC
>NW_027406871.1:741-1585 GCF_003265705.2 Callorhinus ursinus | reverse complement strand
CTGTCTTGATGATCACAGCTTTGTAATAGAGTTTGAAGTCCGGAATTGTGATGCTGCCAGCTTTGCTTTTCTTTTTCAACATTCCTCTGGCTATTCGGGATCTCTTCTGGTTCCATACAAATTTTAGGATTATTTGGTCCATTTCCTTGAAAAAAGTGGATGGTATTTTGATGGGGATTGCATTGAATGTGTAGATTGCTCTAGGTAGCATTGACATCTTCACAATGTTTGTTCTTCCAATCCATGAGCATGGAACATTTTTCCATTTCTTTGTGTCTTCTTCAATTTCTTTAATGAGTATTTTATGGTTTTCTGAGTACAGATCCTTTGCCTCTTTGGTTAGATTTATCCCTAGGTATCTTATGGTTTTGGGTGCAATTGTAATTGGGATTGACTCCTTGATTTGTCTCTCTTCTGACTTGTTGTTGGTGTATAGGAATGCCACTGATTTGTGTGCATTGATTTTATATCCTGCTACTTTACTGAATTCCTGTATGAGTTCTAGCAGTTTTGGGGTGGAGTCTTTTTTTTTTTTTAAAGATTTATTTATTTATTTATTTGAGAGAGAGAGAATGAGAGAGAGAGAGAGCATGAGAGGGCAGAGGGTCAGAGGGAGAAGCAGACTCCCTGCCGAGTAGGGAGCCTGATGTGGGACTCGATCCCGGGACTCCAGGATCATGACCTGAGCCGAAGGCAGTCGCTTAACCAACTGAGCCACCCAGGCACCCGGGGTGGAGTCTTTTGGGTTTTCCACATATAGTATCATATCATCTGCAAAGAGTGAGAGTTTGACTTCCTCTTTGCCAATTTGGATACCTTTGATTTCTTTTTGTTGTCTGATTGC
>NW_027406871.1:0-641 GCF_003265705.2 Callorhinus ursinus | reverse complement strand
TTTTCATAGATGGCTTTTATGATATTGAGGTATGTACCCTCTATCCCTATACTATGAAGAGTTTTGTTCAAGAAAGGATGCAATACTTTGTGAAATGCTTTTTCTGCATCTATTGAGAGGATCATATGATTCTTGTTCTTACTTTTGTTGATGTATTGTATCACGTTGATTGATATGCGGATGTTGAACCAGCCTTGCAGCCCAGAGATAAATCCCACTTGGTCATGGTGAATAATCCTTTTAACGTACTGTTGGATCCTATTGGCTAGTATTATGGTGAGAATTTTTGCACCCAAGTTCATCAAGGATATTGGTCTGTAATTCTCCTTTTTGATGGGGTCTTTGTCTGGTTTTGGGATCAAGGTAATGGTGGCCTCATAAAATGAGTTTGGAAGTTTTCCTTCCATTTCTATTTTTTGGAACAGTTTCAGGAGAATAGGTATTAATTCTTTAAATGTTTGGTAGAATTCCCCTGGGAAGCCATCTGGCCCTGGGTTTTTGTTTGTTGGGAGATTTTTGATGACTGCTTCAATTTCCTTAGTGGTTATAGGTATGTTCAGGTTTTCTGTTTCTTCTTGGTTCAATTTTGGTAGGTGATACATCTCTAGGAATGCACCCATTTCTTCCAGGTTATCTAATTT
>NW_027406870.1:0-1586 GCF_003265705.2 Callorhinus ursinus | reverse complement strand
GCACCAGGACCTGAGAGGGATACAGCGACAAGGGAGGCTTCTGAGGTTTCCCACATCGCCCATGGAACCCACAGATCCTGCTCCTGTGAGAGACACAGACACAGAGACAGAGAAGGAGACAGAGAATGAAAACAGGACAGAGGGAACCAGTAGAAATCACAGACTCCATCAGCTTGGAAATGACATCCCGGCCTTTTGTGCCACTCTCTTCCTGAGGGCGCCGTCACATAGGCCATTCACCCCGGAGGGGAGGGGATTCCACAGGGATGTGTGAGCAGGACTCAGGTGTGCCAGGAGCCACTGTGGGGACTGCCCGTCACGTGGGCACACACGAGGCCCAAGGACCTGAGCCTAAACCTAATGGGAGCCCCTGGAAGTCTGTGTTGTGAGAGGACAAGGTCAGAATCCGTTCATTACTAACTTCCCACGGGGCCTGGGACACAGGAAGGACGGTGGTGGCCTTGCCTGGACGCCATCGCAGATTCACGCCCCTCTGAGCTGTGTTCCATGCCAAGCCCAGGCCCGGGCTCATCCTTGCATTGCCAAGTTTGAATCGGACTCCTGTGATAGCAGGCACGGAACATGTGTAGAGGTCCCGAACCTAACCCTAAACCATACCCTACCCGTACCCTAAACCTAAACCGTACCCTACACCTAACGCATGCCCTAAACCGTACCATAACTCTAACCATAAACCTGGGTCAACTAGAGAAAAGAGGAAATCCCCGGAGTTTGGGGTTCATGAGATATTTGCCCTCCAGTCCTGACATGAACATAACACTGTGCCTAATGGACCTGCTGCATTCTCTGAACACTGACATCCTGTGAAATGCTGCATCACTCACTCGCAGCCTGATTTTCAAAACATTGAGGCTCCTAGATCCACAGCAGATAAGTGCTGTCAGGTGGGGATAAGTAGGTCCTCTCACCTATGGCCTGCACACCTGCTTCGATTCCTGGGAGAAGGGGAAACACACACTTGTCTTTTAAGTAGTAATTATCTTCATTCTAAAGTGGACCGATGTCTTTGACATTTTTGGAAAAGCGAAATGCCTCTTCCAAATGAACACCTCAAATCAACTCTTCCTACTACAACTTGAGTGGGATCTGGTTGACTGGAGCCTCCAGGCCCCCACCTGGAGGATCCTCCGGTACCATCCTGACAGCCCATGACCAGCATCCCTGGGGGCACAATGCTGAATTTGGGGGATGACTCTGGGGCTTCTTGCCACCGCACCTGTGCCTGGAGAAGCGGGAACCTGGAGGGCCCTCCCAGACAATCCCAACGGACCATTATCACCATCCCTGGGGAACACGGCGCACAATGCTGAAATTGGGGAATGGCTCCTGGGCTTCTGGCTACCGCACCTGAGCCGAGGGGAGCAGGAACCTGAAGGACCCTCCCAGACCATGATAAAGGCCATTACCAACATCCCCCTGAGGACATGGTGCACAATGCTGAAGTTGGAGGATGTTTCTGCGGCTTCCTGCCACCACACTTGTGCCCGAGGGAACAGGAATCTGTGGGACCCTCCCAGACGATCCTGAGGGACCATGACCACGATCCCTGAGGACATGGGGCACAA
>NW_027406869.1:0-1586 GCF_003265705.2 Callorhinus ursinus | reverse complement strand
GTTGAGTTTGTAATTGTTCAGAATTGTCTGATCCCTATCCACCTGAATTCCTGGGACCAAACAAAATCCAGGTCTCCTTCTCCTCTGCCAACTTGCTCCAACCCCCATCATTCCCCCTGCCCCACCACTGACAACACTTATACACAGAAAGCGAAGAAACTGAAGTTGCCAATGAGAGTTAAACTTTCCTTCCGGCCACAAAAGGAGAGAGAGTCAAATCCAAATGTTGGTGGTTTTGATGCAGAACTTCTAGATGCCAAGCTGTCACCATAGCCCATAAGAAATGTGCCAGTAGAGGGCGCCTGGGTGGCTCAGTCGTTAAGCGTCTGCCTTCGGCTCAGGTCATGATCCCAGGCTCCTGGGATCAAGTCCCACATCGGGCTCCCTGCTCCGCGGGAGGCTTGCTTCTCCCTCTCCCACTCCCCCTGCTTGTGTTCCTGCTCTTGCTATCTCTCTCTGTCAAATAAATAAAATCTTTAAAAAAAAAATGTGCCAGTAGAGGAACCAGCTGGATGTGAGCCTGGGAGGAAAGGGTTCAAAGCCTCTGAGTCAGAGGAGGTGGTTTGCCACACATATGAATGTGCAATCCCACAAGCAACTAATAGTGTCAACCAAAAAACCCCACATACATGGTGATGGACAACTCTGCAATTTTCCTCTCACGTGCCACTGATCTAACGTGACTGATTTCAGTTTCCTATCTGCTGCACACCTGTAGCTTCACAAGCTGCCTGGGAGCTGCCTTGATGTCATCACAATCGGGTTCCCCAGAAGGGGAGGGCATATAGACACCAAACTAAGTGGCTAACCATTCCTGACTGACAAAGCAAAGGTTGACAATACCAGGGCACTTACAAAATCAATATTAAAAAAAAGTAATACCAAAAAATAAATATAAAAATGAATGGGAAAAACAAAAATATTCAAATGAAAAATGACGAAAGTTCCAATACATAAGAAATAAATATAAACGAAGAAAAGAAAGATAGAAAACAATGTAATGCAAGACAAGGGAACTTAATTAGGAGGCTCATTGGGTGGCCAAAGGTGATTCGAGTTCCACACACACATGCCAGAACCTGAAGGGAATATCGAAGGGCCTTCACCTGGTCTGGTCCTACACAGAGTCCCAGAGTCTCAACACCACGATTCGATGTCAAGGCTGTAATCACGGCGAAAAGCTAGTGGGAATGGGAAAGGCACATTGCATCCAGAGGAGAGGGGGCAGGGCACGTCCACTGCCCAGGGAAAGCACTTGCCTCAAGTGGTCCCGATGTCCTCCTGAAGACCTCTTGTGCCAAACGTCTGAAACACTGATTGCAGGGCTACCACAGGAAGCTGTTGAAATGATGGGGGTGGGATATCCAGGGATGGGCCATCCCAGGTATTGATAAGTCCCAAGCTCCGGGTCCTGTCCAGTCGGCCACCCAGTGCTCCGAAACACAAGTGCCTCCATCGGCATGGCTCCCACCAGCACATCAAGGAGTAAGGTTCCATCCAATGCCCTGCTCCCTGCTTGCATTTCCTAAAGTCCCTGATAATTTTCCAGGGCTCGGGTAAGTAGAAGAGACCACCTCAATTGCCGG
>NW_027406868.1:0-1586 GCF_003265705.2 Callorhinus ursinus | reverse complement strand
TTCTCTTTAATTTTTATTCTCAAATATCCTTCCTTCTGCTGCTCTCCGTAGTAATGAAGAAAGAGTAGTTATACAGACTTACATGAAAGCCAAACAACAGTGGAGGAGACAAAGGAGAAGGAATTTTAATGGGAACTTCTCCACTGTAGAAGACTTTGAGATATGCTAACTTGAATGGAGAACTAATGACTGTCTAGAGCCAAACTGCCAACAAGCGTCCGACTGATTTCACAGATGAAGAGGCCAGAACTATACAAGACAAATCACTGAGGGTGACACAAGCACCCACAGCTAGTTTTCTATACTAGAATAAATTTCATGAGTTTATCAGTCTAAATAATGTTTATTTCAGAAAGGGGAAAAGATGGCGGAGGACTAGGGGACCCTATTCCAACCAGTACCCAGAACTGAGCTGGATATCTACCAGACCACTCTGAATACCCACGAAATCACCCTGAGATGTAAGAAGATAGGTCTGGATCTCCACAAACAGAATATCGCAGGGGGTTGGTTTTGAGGTCCGAAGCAGGGAGCCACGATTCTGTGGGCAGATATCGGAGGATAAATGGCAGGGGGAGGGAGCCTGACCATGGGGATCCTACACTGCTGGTGAGCGATAACCTGCCACGCTGGGGATGGGGCACAAACTCGCAGACCAATAGCAACGGAGAAAGACTTTAGGGCAGCCCGCCCCCCCCCATCAGAAACCTGGATCGGCAGGGCCGCACGTGCAAACTGGGGGTGGCTGGCAGTTTTAGAAGCACAAAGGGCAGAAACATGCCCCAACCTGGAGGCAAGACTGGGAGTGCTGCTGAGGGGCGCACAACCCAGGACGCTGCAGTTTATAGCAGCACAGACAGAAACGGAGAGAGTGTGGCCTGGAGAGCTCACTGAAGAATAGACTGCGATCTCTCTGCTCTGAGGCAGAGGGTTGGAAATGGTCTCTTCTGCTCTAAATCTCAGAAGAGACACAGAAAGCTGCCAGGGAAAGCCTCCAGAGAACAAAAGTCCCAAAAAACCGGTTTTCACTGAGCCCATTCCCTGCCACAGGGGGCAAGGCAACTCTGCCCAAACAGGGTTGCCTGAGTAACAGTGCGGCAGGCCCCTCCCCTAGAAGACAGGCTGGGAAAACAAGAGGCCAGCAACCCTAAGGTCCCTAGAAAACAAGCGCATCTCGCTCGGGTTGTGGTCAATAATTTGGACTCTATACATTCCCTCAACCACCCCTCAATAGAATGACTAGGAGGAGGAACCCCCTAAATAGGAAAGACTCAGAGACTATGACTTATGCCACAGATTTACAAATGGATTCAGGTATAACCAAGGTGTTGGAGGTGGAATTCAGGCTAGCAATCGTGAAGACAATAGCTAGAATGGAGAAATCGACTAATGGCAACATAGAGTCTCTAAGGGCAGAAATGAAAGCTGAATTGGCAGAACTTAAAAATGCTATCAATGAGATCCAATCTAATCTAGATAATCTAACAGCTAATCTAACAGAGGCAGAAGAATGAATTAGTGACCTAGAAAACCAAATAATAGAGAAAAACTGAAAGAGGAGGCCAGGGAAAAACAACTCAGAATAC
>NW_027406867.1:0-1586 GCF_003265705.2 Callorhinus ursinus | reverse complement strand
GAAGTTGTTTGAAAAAAGAAAGAAGATTTAAAAAAAAAAAGAAAAAAGGGAGAGAATGTGATCAGGCAGGAGACTAGAACAGAGCCATACACTAATGATTTAGGGTATATTTTGATCTGTTAGAAGAAACTGTATCTCAAAATTTTAAAGAGAGAACAACTTCTATATATATGCCAAAACTAAGGGTAACTACTATGAAGGGATAAAATATGACTCTAAAAATGAAAACTAAAAAATGTTTGTTTTTTTTAAAAAAAGAGATTGATAAGATGTTGGTTGAAAAAGGGAAAAAGAAAAACAAAGCAGTTAACAAAAATTAACTTTGATGAACTAATGAATCATGGTAAAAAAAAGCCATGAATTCTATGTGCAGTATTCCCCTAGCGCTGGAGTTCTCCCGTTCTCCTTGATCGGTAAACTTGGTCTTGGCTTGCTGGCTGTTCGTGCTGATCTTCTGGGGGAGGGGCCTGTTGCCGTGGTTCCCAAATGTCTTTGCCGGAGGCGGAATTGCCCCGCCCTTGTCGGTTCGGGCTAAGCAAGCTGCTCGGGTTTGATCTCAGGAGCTTTTGCTCCCTGCAAGCTCTCCTTACAGGTTTGGAGGACCAGGGTGAAAATGATGGCCTCCCAATCTCCACCCGGAGGAGCCGAGAACTCGGGGCCCCGCTCCTCAGTGCGCCCCACAGAGAAAAGCAGTCACTCCCATCTCCCCGGTCTCCGGCCGCACTCCGTGCTCACCCGGCCTGTGACCGAGCGTTTCTATCTCTGGCACCCGACCCCGCGCAGAGTCTCCAAACCCAGCAGATCCCTGTGGTGCGCTCCCGCACCGCTCCTCCCCGGGAAGGAGGGGGAGTCTCCCCGGATCTGCCGCCTGTTGGGTCCCTGCTGGAGGAGCAGTGGCCCGACTGGGCCGCGGATCACAGTTTATGGCAACCCCGAGCTGAGAGCCCGCGCCTCGGCTCCGTCTCTGCAGCCGGCTTCCCCGCTCCGATACCTGGAGCTCTGCCGCACTCAGGCTCCCCCGGTCTTTCTGTGACCCCGAGGGTCCTGAGACCACACTGTCCCGGGAGGATCCCACCCCCCACTTAGCCACTGCAGCGACGCCCCTCAGCGGAGCTGACTTATAACAGTTCCGATTTTGTGCTCCGCGGCTCTAGCACTTGCCAGAAGCGGCCGACGGAGGCCCCTCCCCCGCCGTCTATCCTCCCAAATATGGCCTCGGATTCACTTCTCCACACGTTCTACCTTCCAGTAAGTGGTCGCTTCTCTGTTCAGATAGTTGTTGCTATTCTCCTCTTCGATCTCCTGTTGAGTTCGTAGGTGTTCAGAATGGTTTGATCCCTATTCAGCTGAATTCCTGAGGCCAGACGAAATCTAGGTCTCCTACTCCTCCGCCGTCTTGCTCCGCCCCCCTGGTTCTTTTTTTATAGTTCCTATTTTTCTGTTGGTATTCCTCTTCTGTTCACCAATTATAATTATCTTTTACTTTATATTCTTGATCATATATTTAATTACTGCTTCAATGTCCTTGTTTGTTGATAGCAACATAGTTATCTATGGTCTTAGTCTATTGACTGAGTTTTCTCTTG
>NW_027406866.1:0-1587 GCF_003265705.2 Callorhinus ursinus | reverse complement strand
TCACTAAAAAAAAATTTAGAAGTTTAGTAAGTTTTATCAGAAAAAAATGCTATTAGATTTAAGAATAGACTGAGGATGTTTGATTGACAAAAAGAATAGAATTTCATATCAATCTGAATCCACTGAAATGGGTAAATTTTTCAGAGCTTTTGGATTCAATGTGTTAGCTCAAGCAGCTGGGGATAGTAACAATTGTTTGCTCATAATTGTTCACTCAGTGGTGTCTCATACTAAATCTAGTTGAGATGTGAGCATTTTAAAAAATAATATTGGTGAAGTGCTTCACATAATCAGGAGCAAATGAAATGCTGAAGTGAATATGTCATCTGAGTAGACCACTGACCCACCATATCCTTCAAGAAATGAAAGCCGAGCAGACCCAAAGCTCTGAGAAATATATGAGTGAAGGGAGAAGCAGGTCATTTGAATAGTAATTAGTGGCTGTATTTGTCAACTAGGATGTTGTTGCCAAATGCTATGTTTGAAATGAGCTCATTGTTTTCAGGGAGATTGGACAAATCCTGGAGTGACTGCACCAAAATGGAGGCACATAAAAAAAAGTTACCTTAAGAAGCAAAGAAGATGCATGGAAATCAGAATGGTCCAACACATTGGAATATTTAGCAGCTTAACTGATCTTTGGTCTCTCAGAGCTCAGATATATAGGCAGTCCAACATATAATTTTCATTCATTCATTAGTTTGATCATTCATTTAACAAACAAGTATCAAATGCCTAATATCTCTGGCTGTGCTTTGTGCCTAGCATAGGGTGGTGAAGAATACAAAGGGGAAGAGAAATCCCTGATTGTATGGAACTTACATGTTATTAAGATGAAAAAAGAAAAAAAATAAGTAGACACCAAATGTAAACAACAAAAAATTATTGTAATTTAGAAATCTATGAGTGATTTAAAATAGTAGAGAAAGGTAGGGATATTGGCAATGCTATGAATCAAGAAGGGGGGTACAATTTTAACAAAGATGATCAGGGAGCTATTCATATGGTAATCTGAGATAAAGAATTACATGTTAGAGTTGAGACAATGCAAGACCCGAAGGTGTGGCCTACCCAGATGTGGATAAAGAAGATATGGTATCACACACACACACACACACACACACACACACACACACACAAACGGAATATTATGCAGCCATCAAAAATGAAATCTTGCCATTTGCAATGACGTGCACAGAACTAGAGGGTATTATGCTAAGTGAAATAAGTCGATCAGAGAAAGACATTTATTTATATGATCTCACTGATATGTGGAATTTGAGAAACAAAGCAGAGGATCATAAGGGAAGAGAGGAAAAAATGAAGCAAGACAAAACCAGAGAAGGAGACAAACCATAAGAGACTCTTAATCTCAGGAAACAAACTGAGGGTTGCTGGCATGGAGGGGGTGGAAGGGATGGGGTGGCTGGGTGATGGACACTGGGGAGGGTGTGTGCTATGGTGAGCACTGTGTATTGTGTAAGACTGATGAATCACAGATCTGTAACCCTGAAACAAATAATACATTATATGTTAATAATTTAAAAAAAAAGAAGAGTAAGAAAGCCAATCCAGCTGCACCAATGC
>NW_027406865.1:0-1587 GCF_003265705.2 Callorhinus ursinus | reverse complement strand
TCACTAAAAAAAAATTTAGAAGTTTAGTAAGTTTTATCAGAAAAAAATGCTATTAGATTTAAGAATAGACTGAGGATGTTTGATTGACAAAAAGAATAGAATTTCATATCAATCTGAATCCACTGAAATGGGTAAATTTTTCAGAGCTTTTGGATTCAATGTGTTAGCTCAAGCAGCTGGGGATAGTAACAATTGTTTGCTCATAATTGTTCACTCAGTGGTGTCTCATACTAAATCTAGTTGAGATGTGAGCATTTTAAAAAATAATATTGGTGAAGTGCTTCACATAATCAGGAGCAAATGAAATGCTGAAGTGAATATGTCATCTGAGTAGACCACTGACCCACCATATCCTTCAAGAAATGAAAGCCGAGCAGACCCAAAGCTCTGAGAAATATATGAGTGAAGGGAGAAGCAGGTCATTTGAATAGTAATTAGTGGCTGTATTTGTCAACTAGGATGTTGTTGCCAAATGCTATGTTTGAAATGAGCTCATTGTTTTCAGGGAGATTGGACAAATCCTGGAGTGACTGCACCAAAATGGAGGCACATAAAAAAAAGTTACCTTAAGAAGCAAAGAAGATGCATGGAAATCAGAATGGTCCAACACATTGGAATATTTAGCAGCTTAACTGATCTTTGGTCTCTCAGAGCTCAGATATATAGGCAGTCCAACATATAATTTTCATTCATTCATTAGTTTGATCATTCATTTAACAAACAAGTATCAAATGCCTAATATCTCTGGCTGTGCTTTGTGCCTAGCATAGGGTGGTGAAGAATACAAAGGGGAAGAGAAATCCCTGATTGTATGGAACTTACATGTTATTAAGATGAAAAAAGAAAAAAAATAAGTAGACACCAAATGTAAACAACAAAAAATTATTGTAATTTAGAAATCTATGAGTGATTTAAAATAGTAGAGAAAGGTAGGGATATTGGCAATGCTATGAATCAAGAAGGGGGGTACAATTTTAACAAAGATGATCAGGGAGCTATTCATATGGTAATCTGAGATAAAGAATTACATGTTAGAGTTGAGACAATGCAAGACCCGAAGGTGTGGCCTACCCAGATGTGGATAAAGAAGATATGGTATCACACACACACACACACACACACACACACACACACACACAAACGGAATATTATGCAGCCATCAAAAATGAAATCTTGCCATTTGCAATGACGTGCACAGAACTAGAGGGTATTATGCTAAGTGAAATAAGTCGATCAGAGAAAGACATTTATTTATATGATCTCACTGATATGTGGAATTTGAGAAACAAAGCAGAGGATCATAAGGGAAGAGAGGAAAAAATGAAGCAAGACAAAACCAGAGAAGGAGACAAACCATAAGAGACTCTTAATCTCAGGAAACAAACTGAGGGTTGCTGGCATGGAGGGGGTGGAAGGGATGGGGTGGCTGGGTGATGGACACTGGGGAGGGTGTGTGCTATGGTGAGCACTGTGTATTGTGTAAGACTGATGAATCACAGATCTGTAACCCTGAAACAAATAATACATTATATGTTAATAATTTAAAAAAAAAGAAGAGTAAGAAAGCCAATCCAGCTGCACCAATGC
>NW_027406864.1:0-1587 GCF_003265705.2 Callorhinus ursinus | reverse complement strand
CTACTCAGAAAACTATAAAATACTCATGAAAGAAATTGAGGAAGACACAAAGAAATGGAAAAACATTCTATGCTCATGGATTGGGAGAACAAATATTGTGAAGATGTCAATGCTACCTAGAGCAATCTACACATTCCATGCAATCCCCATCAAAATACCATCCACTTTTTTCAAAGAAATGGAACAAATAAGCCTAAAATTTGTATGGAACCAGAAAAGACCCCGAATACCCAGAGGAATGTTGAAAAAGAAAAACAAAGCTGGTGGCATCACAATTCCGGACTTCCAGCTCAATTACAAAGCTGTCATCATCAAGACAGTACGGTACTGGCACAAAAACAGACACATAGATCAATGGAACAGAATAGAGAGCCCAGAAATGGACCCTCAACTCTATGGTCAACTAATCTTTGACCAAGCGGGAAAGAACGTCCAATGGAAAAAAGACAGTCTCTTCAACAAATGGTGTTGAATGACACACTGGACCAAATGGACTTCACAGACATATTCAGAACATTCCATTCCAATGCAACAGAATACACATTCTTCTCTAGTGCCCATGGAACATTCTCCAGAAGGGATGAAACCGGACCATTTCCTTACACCACACACAAAAATAGACTCCAAATGGTTGAAAGACCTAAACGTGAGACAGGAGTCCATCAAAATCCTAAAGGAGAACACAGGCAGCCACCTCTTCGACCTCAGCCGCAGCAACTTCTTCCTAGAAACATCACCAAAGGGAAGCAAGGGCAAAAATGAACTATTGGGATTTCATCAAGATAAAAATCTTTTGCACAGCAAAAGAAACAGTCAACAAAACCAAAATGACAACTGACGTAATGGGAGAAGATATTTGCAGATGACATATCAGATAAAGGGCTATTACCCAAAATGTATAAAGAACATTTCAAACTCAACATCCAAAGAACAAATAATCCAATCAAGAAATGGGCAGAAGACATGAACAGACATTTTTCCAAGGAAGACATCCAAATGGCCAACAGACACATGAAAAATTGCTCAACATCGTTCAGCATCAGGGAAATCCAAATTAAAACCTCAATGAGATACCACCTCACACCACTCAGAAGGGCTAAAATTAACAAGTCAGAAAATGACAGATGTTGGCTGGGATGCAGAGAAAGGGGAACCCTCCTACACTGTTCGTGGGGATGCAAGCTGGTGCAAGCACTCTGGAAAACAGTATGGAGGTTCTCTAACAGTTGAAAATAGAGCTACCATACGATCCAGCAATTGCGCTACTGAGTATTTATCCCAAAAATACAAATGTAGGGATCTGACGGGGTACGTGCACCCCGATATTTATAGCAGCAATGTCCACAATAGCCAAACTGTGGAAAGAGCCAAGATGTCCATCAACAGATGAATGGATAAAGAAGAGGTGGTATATTATGCAGCCATCAAAAGGAATGAGATCTTGCCATTTGCAACAACGTGGATGGAACTGGAGGGTGTTATGCTGAGTGAAATAAGTCAATCAGAGAAAGACATGTATCACATGACCTCACTGATATGAGGAATTCTTAATCTCAGGAAACAAACTGAGTGTTACTGGAGTGGTTG
>NW_027406863.1:0-1587 GCF_003265705.2 Callorhinus ursinus | reverse complement strand
AGGAAAATTCCAAAATGCTCCCAGAGGTGGTCTTGAACAAATAAAAAGCTAAGTCGTCTTAAACACATATTCCTTGGTTATGGATAAGATGGCTCCACTTGATAACGGTGTCAATTACCCTGAAGAGCATCTGTAAATGCAATATGATCCCAAGAAAAAAGAGTGTCCACATGCAGGAATAGCTAGGGTACCCCGACACAAAAGCAGAGAGGAAGGACCACTAGCCAGCCCTACCAGATAGTCAAACCCAGGAATGGGAGTTGAGTTCAATCTCTCCCTCCTATTGCAATAACTGTGGATAAAGCCTCCCTTGCGGTTTGCACACACATGCATACACACGTGCACACACGCTCAATGCACCTTTGCAATTTCTGCCACGGGGGACCAGCACATGAAGAGAGAGAGGCAGTGAGACAGACTTGAGAGCCCAGAATAGGTCCAGTGCATTCGCGGGTTTATGATATGATACAGGTGCATTTTAGATCACTGGGGAAAAGATGGCCTCTTCAAAAAGACGGGATAGAGAGAGAGACATTTGGAAAAAGAGTCAATTGGACCCATAAGCCGAGTACAAAACCAAACTAGCGCTGGAAAACAAAAAACTAGAGATTCCATACCATTGGGTGTAAGAACAGCCTTTCTAACTAGGATTTAAAATCTAGATGCAATAAAAGAAAGATTAAATCAAATAGATTAAAAATAGAAAGCTTTTAACGGCAAAACCTATCAGAAACAAAATTTTAAAAACCTGGGAGACACATTTGCAATGATAATAAAGATAAAACATGAATCTCCCTAATATGTATTTAAACAAACTTTTAAATCCGGGGCGGGGGAAAGAGACCCAAAATCCAATAGGAAGCAGGCAAAATAGATGGACAGGCAGTTAGCAGAAAAACACGATCAAATGACTCGAACACATATGCCAGATGTCCAGTGGCACTCATTATAGACATGTAAATTAAAATGCACTGAAATCCTATTTCCCAGGGCTCTGAGAATTGCCAGTTTGTGGGAGAAGCACATACTGTCATAGGTTGCTGGGGGGGAGGGGAATTTGGGAGTAGCTAACAAATAAATACATATTAACTCCTACTTCTATCTTTTTAAAAGATTTTATTTTTTTTATTTCAGAGAGCGCGAGCGAGCACGTGCACGAGCAGGGGAGGGGCAAAGGGAGAGGGAGAAGCAGACTCCTCGCTGAGCAGGGAGCCTGACACGGGGCTGGATCCCAGGACGCTGGGATCCTGACCTGAGTCGAAGGCAGACGCTTAATAACGAGCCACCCAGGCGCCCTTAACTCCTACTTCTAGGAATTAAAGATACACCTTCGCAAATGCAAACAACATATGTGCAAGGCTATCCTTTCCCCTATTGTTTGGAATAACAAAACCCTGGAAAAAGGCCAAACGTCCCTCAGTGGAGCACGGGCTGAGTTAAGTGTGATGTAGCTGTCTGAAAGAATAAGGAGAATCTCTATGGACTGCGAAGGAGATATTTTTAATTGCAAAAAGCAAAAAAGTATGTAAATGTTTTACACACCCAAAAAATAAAATGGTATCATAAAGACTAAAAGGAAAAAAAAAA
>NW_027406862.1:0-1587 GCF_003265705.2 Callorhinus ursinus | reverse complement strand
GAGCTGAGGTCTTGGTCTGAGGGGCACATGGCTTCTGTCTCACGTTGGGGACCTGGAAGAAGGGCAGGCCCTGGCAGGAAGAAAGAAGATTAGCGTCCTGGGGGCCTGAGGGCATCCCTACCCCAGGACAGAGTGGCCCATCCCTACTACCAGCCCTTTGGGATCTTGCCGGGGGTTGAGGGGGTGGATGGAGACGTGGCCGTGGATGAGGACGTGCTGGCTCCTCACCCTCTTCTCGGAGCTCTCAGGGAGGTGAGGACCATGCTGGGAGAGGTCAGGGTCAGGTCATCTGGGGAAGCGCACCTGGGAGACACACAGGAGTCCCTGCTCCTGCCAAGAATCAGTGTGGGGACACCCGAGGGAGGAGTGAGTGACTCCCCACCAACCCCTCAGGACCAGGAAGGGATGGACCAAAAGTCTGTGCAGCCCCTACCTGGAGGCCCTGGGAACCCTGGGTGGGGCCTGTCAGGCTGAGTCCCTCCTCCTCTCCAGATCCTTCCTCTCAGGATGGAGAGGGCCCGGGCCTGAGGGTCTGGACTCGGGTAGCAGAGGAGGCAGGTGCCCTGGCTCTGGGTCTGGCCCTGATGGTGGGGGGCAGATGAGAAATGAGGGGATGCCTCCCACAGCAGGATCCTTAGCGCCCAGGCATTCCCTGCCGCTGCTGCCAGCCATGGGGAGACGGGCGATCGGTGGGCCAAGTTATTTCTCCTGATTTTCCTTCTGGTATCTCCCAGAGATGAGGCCTTGGCACCAGGAGGGTGGCCTCTGGTCAACACAGGGAGTTTTCCTAGACCTTCCGTGGGGTCAAAGTATAGACGGAGAGGTGCGCCCATCCCAGCACAGACGGCACCCCAGCTTGGCCGTCCCTGGGATCCTGAGATGGACCCTTAGACCTCTGGCAGGCGTGGGCAGAGGTGGGCCCCCTCGCTTACCTTCTGTGGAGTCCCAGGGCTGGGCGGTCTTGCTGTGACCCTGTGGCCTCAGGCTGCGGGGGTGTGGCCCAGGCCCTGCCAGGGGAAATAGCAGTCCCCTGAGGGGCCAAGGATGGGACCACCCAGCTTGGACGGATGGGGACTTAACAGAGTCTGCCCCAGCCCTCCTGCCCCACTGGGGGCCGGGGGCTGTGCTCTGTGTCTGCACCCCGAAGTGACTCCTCCTTTTCTCCTCCAGGGGCTTCCAGAATTCAGAGTCGAGGCCTAGGTCTGAGGCAGGAGCCTCTAAGGTCCCAGAGCAGGGGAGGTGCAGGTGAGTGCCAGTGGTCAAGGTGAGGTTCTTGCTCTGAACATGGAGCCAGGGGCTTGCCTGTCCCACCCCAGAGGGGACCCCTCAGCACCCAAGTCCGACGCAGCGCACTGTCAGCTCCAGGACTTCAGGCCTCTGCTGCCTGGGCTGCACCCTGAGGAGCCATCCCACCTCTTTCTTCAGGTTCAGCCCGACACAAACACCATGCCCCTGGGTCAGAGGAGTGAGCTCTGGAAGCTGGAGGAAGACCCAGGCCCAGCCCAGGGCCTGGTGGAGGCACAGCTGTCGGGGGCTGGGAAGGAGAAGGTCCCCCGCACCCCTTCCTCCTTCTCCACCTTGGGGTCC
>NW_027406861.1:860-1587 GCF_003265705.2 Callorhinus ursinus | reverse complement strand
AAAATAAAGCTTTAAAATTCATGCAGAATATTATTTAAATCCATCTCGTTGTACTTTTCACATTTATACCCATAATCAGATTGAAATTGATTTTTGTGTATAAGGTTGAAATGTCTTTTCTCCCACGAGGACATCCATTGACCTGGAACCATATATTGAAAGACTGTCTTCTTCCTCCACTGCAGGACACAGTAGTCATGAATTGTTTTACTGTCCGTGTGTCGGAGCTGTTTCTGGACTCTATACTATTCCATTGGTCAGTTTGTTTAGCTTCCTTCTCAACTATAATGTTTGCTAGAAATTTAATCATCAAGGTATGGAATGTTTCTATTCCAAGTTTGCTAAGAATCTTTGTTTTCCTATAAATGAATGTTGAAATCCTTTCTTGAATCTATGGAAATAATCTTATTATTCTTCACTTTTATTCTGTCACTATCATGGATTACATTAACAGAACGATGTGGTGCTTGATTTTTCAAATATTAGTCACACCTCGCATAGTTCGAGTAAACCCTCCTTTCTGACATATATTCACCTTTATTTCTGGATTTGATTTTGTAATATTTTGTTAAGGATATTTGTATCTATGTTCATGAGAGATATTGGGGGGAAAATTTTCCCTTCCGTTCCTTGTTTTTTCTCTTTCTTTCTTTTTTTCTTTCTTTCTTTCTTTCTTTCTTTCTTTCTTTCTTTCTTTCTTTCTTTCTTTCT
Source organism: Callorhinus ursinus (assembly GCF_003265705.2). Classification (NCBI taxonomy): domain Eukaryota; kingdom Metazoa; phylum Chordata; class Mammalia; order Carnivora; family Otariidae; genus Callorhinus; species Callorhinus ursinus. Next base: position 876 of record NW_027406861.1, on the reverse strand, counting down.
TTCTTTCTTTCATTCT
>NW_027406861.1:0-760 GCF_003265705.2 Callorhinus ursinus | reverse complement strand
TAATATCCTTGTAAATTCTGAGTGCAATTTTAGGCTGGCTTTATAAAAATAAGATAATAAACATGAAATGCCACTTTCAACGGCCCCCTGCACGCCAAACCTGAGCCTGATAATCACTCTGACCCATACCCCCGACTCGGATCCCCCGCACCCCAAAGCTGGCCCCAGCGTGGACAGATCAGTGCTCCAATGTCCCTAGGCTGTAGGTCTACACCTAGATTGGCTTCTAAGTTTCTGGATCCAGAAGGCTGGCTCCAAAGCCCCACGGATGGCACTAACTGAGCGACATCTGAGGACTCCAATGCCACAAAGAATTCCAATGCACTACTTGCAGCTCTGGAGGGCATTCAGAGCAGGACATCTCAGAATGCCCATCCCAACCAACGCACCAACTTGGCGCCCTCAGGCGGCCAACGCTGAGCCTGACGCTCAACATGACCCACTCCCTCAAGAAAAACCCACCAAGAGCTGGCTACAGGGCTTGCACATCAGGCCTGCCATGCGCCTTGGCCCTAACCAGGACCCCACGGAGGCTTGAAGGCTCTGGCCCAGGTGCCCGGCTCCAAACCCCAGGGACCGGGGACACCTGACCAGGGCCAGAGGACTCAGCCTGCCAATAAACAGGAACACGTGCCATGGGGAATTCTGGGAAGCATTCCGAGCAGGAGAATTGTGCCAGTTCATCCCCACGAACCCCGAGTTCAACGTGCCCGGGCCGCAATCCCTGAGCCTGACACTCCCCGCCGACCCACGGCCTCAA